>NW_025233605.1:0-7910 GCF_018294505.1 Triticum aestivum | reverse complement strand
TCCTCCTCTCCCATGGTGCTTGGCGAAGCCCTGCAGGATTGCCACGCTCCTCCACCACCACCACGCCGTTGTGCTGCTGCTGGATGGAGTCTTCCTCAACCTCTCCCTCTCTCCTTGCTGGATCAAGGCGTGGGATACGTCACCGGGCTGTACGTGTGTTGAACGCGGAGGTGCCGTGCGTTCGGCACTTGATCATCGGTGATTTGAATCACGACGAGTACGACTTCATCAACCCCGTTCACTTGAACGCTTCCGCTTAGCGATCTACAAGGGTATGTAGATGCACTCTCCTTCTACTCGTAGCTGGTTTCTCCATAGATAGATCTTGGTGACACGTAGGAAAATTTTGAATTTCTGCTACGTTCCCCAACAATCCTTCATCAAGTGTCTAAGAAAAAACAAGCTTTTGCTTTTTTTTAAATATTACTCCATTTTGCATCTAATTGTCTAGATTTCTATATGCAGGCTTTTACCGTGTACTACCATAATTATGGTAGTGATATCAAGGTAGTTTTGGCGGTTGATACACACAATTTCCAGATTATCATCATCTTTTCGATGGTTTTTCTGAGTCCATTAGGATCATTATGAATGCAGTAAACCACGAGACGTTGATAACATCGATCCAGAATGGCAAGACTAAGTAAAGGACAATTGATCGATTGGTGCACCTATACCCAATAAAGAAATAAAATTTACATATAAAGCTATGTGTATTACTAGTATGTTGATTGTATTTTAATTGTGTGCATTTCTTATGTGCACTTTAATATATTGTGTTTATGTCATCATTGTAAGCCTTCGGTTCCACTTTTTCTACTAGCATACAACATGTTATTACAGTCAGTCAAAAGCTAGACTGTGAAGCTCCCCGTTTTTGTAAAATTTTGATTGTGATGAGTCAATTTGTGCAGATCCACCTTTTGTTTGGTTTTATCCATTATTTGGAGACACTATCATTTTCCATGATAGATAGAATATGTGATGTTCCCAACCGGGTTTGTGATAACCCAAAAGTATTGGGGATCAATATTAGATCTTTTGAATAAATAAGTGTCAGGTCCAGGAGGGAGCAGAAAGAATTGGTGTGTGAAAGTTGACCAGAAATCTCTAATGTAACCAATAAGAAGAGCTAGTTGTTTGTTTCATTCATTGGAATTAATGTTGCAATAATTGGAAGTACAACAAATTAAGAGGGTACATCAAGTCACCCAGTTCTCAGTTGTGTCGAGGTCAAGCTAGTTGTGTTTCTTATATGGACCAAAATTTTCTCATGGACGGTTGAAATATCACCTAGTTGTTAAGTTCATAATTGTTTTCGTTGATTCTTGTTGCTTGATTGTTGTTGTATTAATAGATTATCCTAAGCTTATGTGTTGCAAAACTACTGAATCATACATAACTATGGTTATATCCTTAGCAACATCTCCAAATACTAAGAATAATTAAGACAAAAGTCTAACCATAGCTTTAAGATCTAGGGTACATATTCAACTCTCAGGATATAACTCATAAACTTGGTGTCTGATAGTGTGTTACTCTAGCCTCTCCTCTCAGACTTATTATAACAAAATGCTATCCTTTAGGCTTGAGTGGGTGAAGTGACATGAGTTGACTTTTGCATACCACCACTCTAGTGATTTACACCACAACATATAAGCAAACATCAATTTGTACTGCAAATGTTCAGAAAATGCCCTAAAAGCAATCATGTGATGATTATATTTCCTATGTATTCACGAGTTATTTATATAGTCCTTGAACATTATCAATAATATATATCAACAAGTACGTAACTTCTTTGTGAGATTGTGGGTTGTATGATAATTGTTCTAATCTTCCTTAGTCTGCAAGGTTGTGTGGACTCAAATTATTACATAGTGGATGCCACTGTCTCATAGGCCCTATGGTATTGCGATGCCAGCTGGATAGCATGGACTCGGACTGGATCTGAGCTTGGCTCTCATGATGTTGGAGTATGGATTCCTCGGATAGGTAACCTAGTCCAACAAGTCCATCTCAGAGATGCATCAAAATCTATGTTCATTTATTTGTCTTGATACATCATATACACAGAATCCTATACCTGGCACCAGTGCATGAGCGGATGGCGACCGACTTCCTTAGTCTCTATGAAACACTACTCTATAACTGGGTAGTTGCTACTTCTTGAGCTTGCGTTGGTTTTTCCCTTGAAGAGAAAAGGATGATGCAGCAAAGTAGAGATAAGTATTTCCCTCAGTTTGAGAACCGAGGTATCAATACAGTAGGAGAAAACGCACAAATCACCGAATACCTGCACAAACAATCAAACAAACTTGCACCCAACACGATAAAGGGTTAGTCAATCCCTTCATGCTTACTTAGAAAAGTGAGATCTGATAGAGATGGATAAACGATAAAGTAAATATTTTTGGTATTTTGGTTTATAGAACGGAAAGTGAAAGATTGCAAGAATAGTAGATCAGAAACTAAAAATGTAGATCGGAAACTTATATGATCGAAAAGAAACCCCGGGGCCATAGATTTCACTAGAGGCTTCTCTCAAGATAGAAAATAATATGGTGGGTGAACAAATTACTGTCGAGCAATTGATAGAAAAACGCAAAGTTATGACGATATCTAAGGCAATGATCATGAATATAGGCATCACGTCTGTGTCAAGTAGACCTACTCATGCCTGCATCTACTACTATTAATCCACACATCGACCGCTATCCAGCATGCCTCTAGAGTATTAAGTTCATAAAGAACGGAGTAACGCATTAAGTAAGATGACATGATGTAGAGGAATTAACTCAAGCAATATGATGAAAACCCCATCTTTTTATCCTCAATGGCAACAATACAACACGTGCCTTGCTGCCCCTACTGTCACTGGGAAAGGACAACGCAAGATTGAACCCAAAGATAAGAACTTCTCCCATTGCAAGAAAAACCAATCTAGTTGGCCAAACCAAACCGATAGTTCAAAGAGACTTGCAAAGACATCAAATCATGCATATAAGAATTCAGAGAAGATTCAAATAATATTCATAGATAAGATAATCATAAATCGATAATTCATTGGATCTCGGCAAACACTCCGCAAAAAAGTATTACATTGAATAGATCTCCAAGAACATCGAGGAGAACATGGTATCGAGAATCAAAGAGAGAGAGAGAAGAAGCCATCTAGCTAATAGCTACGGACCCGTAGGTCTGAGGTAAACTACTCACGCTTCATCAGAAGGGCAATGGTGTTGATGTAGAAGCCCTCCGTGATCGAATCCCCCTCCAGCAGGATGGCGTAAATGTTGGGGAACGTAGCAGAAATTCAAAATTTTCCTATGTGTCACCAAGATCTATCTATGGAGAAACCAGCAACGAGGGGAAGGAGAGTGCATCTACATACCCTTGTAGATCGCTAAGCAGAAGCTTTCAAGTGAACAGGGTTGAAGGAGTCGTAGTCGTGATCCAAATCACCGGAGATCCTAGTGCCGAGCGGACGACACCTCCGCATTCACCACACGTACAGCCCGGTGACGTCTCTCATGCCTTGATCCAGCAAGGAGAGAGGGAGAGGTTGAGGAAGACTCCGTCCAGCAGCAGCACGATGGCGTGGTGGTGGTGGAGGAGCGTGGCAATCCTGCAGGGCTTCGCCAAGCACCGCGGGAAAGGAGGAGTACTTGGGAGAGGGGAAGGGTTGCGCCAGAACTTGGGGTAAAGCTCCCATGCACCTCCCCACTATATATAGGGGTGGAGGGGGCTGGTTTCTTGCCCTCCAAGTCCATTGGGGCGTTCGCAAAGGTGGGAGGAAAGAAATCCCATCATTTCCTTCTCCACCGATTGTTATCCCCCCTTTTTAGGGATCTTGATCTTATCCCTTCGGGATATGATCTTATTCCTTCTAAGGGGGGATCTTGGTGCGCCTTGACCAGGGGTGTGGGGCCTTTCCCCCACTACCCACGTTCATGTGGGTCCCCCCATGCAGGTGGGCCCCACTCCGGAACCTTCTAGAACCTTCCCGGTACAATACCGAAAAATCCCGAACATTTTCCGGTGGCCAAAATAGGACTTCCCATATATAAATCTTTACCTCCGGACCATTCCGGAACTCCTCGTGACATCCCGGATCTCATCCGGGACTCCGAACAACATTCGGTAACCACATACAAACTTCCTTTATAACCCTAGCGTCATCGAACCTTAACTGTAGACCCTACGGGTTCGGGAACCATGCAGACCTGACCTAGACGTTCTCCGGCCAATAACTAACAGCGGGATCTGGATACCCATGTTGGCTCCCACATGTTCCACGATGATCTCATCGGATGAACCACGATGTCAAGGACTCAATCAATCCCGTATACAATTCCCTTTGTCTAGCGGTATTGTACTTGCCCGAGATTCGATCGTCGGTATGCCGATACCTTGTTCAATCTCGTTACCGGCAAGTCTCTTTACTCATTCCGCAACACATCATCCCGTGATCAACCCCTTGGTCACATTGTGCACATTATGATGATGTCCTACCGAGTGGGCCCAGAGATACCTCTCCGTTTACACGGAGTGACAAATCCAAATCTCGATTCATGCCAACCCAACAGACACTTTCGGAGATACCTGTAGTGCACCTTTATAGCCACCCAGTTACGTTGTGACGTTTGGTACACCCAAAGCATTCCTACGGTATCCGGGAGTTGCACAATCTCATGGTCTAAGCAAAAGATACTTGACATTAGAAAAGCTTTAGCATACGAACTACACGATCTCTGTGCTAGGCTTAGGATTGGGTCTTGTCCATCACATCATTCTCCCAATGATGTGATCCCGTTATCAATGACATCCAATGTCCATGGTCAGGAAACCGTAACCATCTATCGATCAACGAGCTAGTCAACTAGAGGCTTACTAGGGACATGGTGTTGTCTATGTATCCACACATGTATCTGAGTTTCCTATCAATACAATTATAGCATGGATAATAAACAATTATCATGAACAAGGAAATATAATAATAACTTATTTATTATTGCCTCTAGGGCATATTTCCAACAGTCTCCCACTTGCACTAGAGTCAATAATCTAGATAACATCGTCATGTGATTAACACTCACACGTCACATCGCCATGTGACCAACATCCAAAGAGTTTACTAGTGTCATTAAACTAGTTCACATCATCATGTGATTAGGACTCAATGAGTTCTGGAGTTTGATCATGTTTTGCTTGTGAGAGAAGTTTTAGTCAACGTGTCTGCAACAATCAGATCCATATGTACTTCGCAAATCTCTAGGTCATAATGTAAATGCTACTTCAACGCTCCACTTGGAGCTATTGCTCCACTATACGTATCCGGTTTTCTACTCAGAGTCATTCGGATAGGTGTTAAAGCTTGCATCATCATAACCCTTTACGCCGAACTCTTTATCACCTCCATAATCGAGAAACAAATCCTTATTCCTCTAAGGATAATTTTGACCGCTATCTGGTGATCCACTCCTTGAACACCTTTGTACCCTCTTGCCAGACATGTGACAAGGCACACATCAGGTGCGGTACTTAGCATAGCATACTGTGGAGCCTACGTCTAAAGCATAGGGGACGACCTTCGTCCTTTCTCTCTTTTCTGTCGTGGTCGAGCTTTAAGTCTTAACTTCATACCTTACAACTCAGGCAAGAACTCCTTCTTTGACTGATCCATCTTGAACACTTTCAAGATCATGTCAAGGTACGTGCTCATTTGAAAGTATCATTAAGCGTTTTTGATCTATCCTCATAGATCTTGATGCTCAATGTTCAAGTAGCTTAATCTAGGTTTTCACTTGAAAATTACTTTTCAAATAACCCTATATGCATTCCAGAAATTCTACATCATTTCTGATCAACAATATGTCAACAACATATACTCATCAGAAATTCTATAGTGCTCCCACTCACTTCTTTGGAAATACAAGTTTCTCATAAACTTTGTACAAACCCAAAATCTTTGATCATCTCATCAAAGTGTACATTCCAACTCCGAGATGCTTACTCCAGTCCTTAGAAGGATTACTGGAGCTTTGCATACCTTTTAGCATCCTTAGGATCGCCAAAACCTTTCTGATTGTATCGCATACAACCTTTCCTTACGAAGACTGGTAAGGAAACTCGCTTTGACATCCATCTGCCAGATTTCATAAATGCAGCTAATGCTAACATGATTCTGACGGACTTAAGCATCGCTACGGATGAGAAAATCTCATCGTAGTCAACTCCTTGAACTTGTGACAAACTCTTCGCCACAAGTCGAGCTTCATAGACGGTGACATTACCGTCCATGTCCGTCTTCTTCTTAAAGATCCATTTATCTCAATGGCTTGCCGATCATCGGGCAAGTCCACCAAAGTCCATGCTTTGTTCTGATACATGGATCCTATCTCGGATTTCATGGCTTCTAACCATTTGTCGGAATATGGGCCCACCATCGCTTCTCCATAGCTCGTAGGTTCATTGTTGTCTAGCAACATGACCTTCAAGACAAGATTACTGTACCACTCTGAAGCAGTACGCATCCTTGTCGCCTATGAGGTTTGGTAGTGACTTCATTCGAAGTTTCATGATCACTATCATAAGCTTCTACTTCAATTGGTGTAGGTGCCACAGGAACAACTTCCTGTGCCCTGCTACACACTAGTTGAAGTGATGGTTCAATAACCTTATCAAGTCTCCACCATCCTCCCACTCAATTCTTTCAAGAGAAACTTTTCCTCGAGAAAGGACCCGTTTCTAGAAACAATTACTTTTGCTTCCGGATCTGAGATAGGAGGTATACCCAACTGTTTTTGGGTGTCCTATGAAGATGCATTTTATCCGCTTTGGGTTCGAGCTTATCAACCTGAAACTTTTTCACATAAGCATCGCAGCCCCAAACCTTTACGAAACGATAACTTAGGTTTCTCCAAACCATAGTTCAAACGGTGTCGTCTCAACGGAATTACGTGGTGCCCTATAAAGTGAGTGCGGTTGTCTCTAATGCCTAACCCATGAATGATAGTGGTAATTCGATAAGAGACATCATGGTACGCACCATATCCAATAGGGTGCAACTATGATGTTCGGACACACCATCACACTATGGTGTTCCAGGCGGTATTAATTGTGAAACAATTTCCACAATGTCTTAATTGCGTGCCAAATCTCGTAACTCAGATACTCATCTCTATGATCATATCATAGACATTTTATCCTCTTGTCACAATGATCTTCAACTTCACTCTGAAATTACTTGAACCATTCAATAATTCAGACTTGTGTTTCATCAAGTAAATATACTCAACATCTACTCGAATCATCTGTGAAGTAAGAACATAACGATATTCACTGCATGCCTCAACACTCATTGGACTGCACACATTAAAATGTGTTACTTCCAACAAGTTGCTATCTTGTTCCATCTTACTGAAAACGAGGTTTTTCAGTCATCTTGCCCATGTGGTATGATTTGCATATCTCAAGTGATTCAAAATCAAGTGAGTCCAAACGATCCATCTGCATGGAGTTTCTTCATGCGTATACACCAATAGACATGGTTCGCATGTCTCAAACTTTTCAAAAACGAGTGAGTCCAAAGATCCATCAACATGGAGCTTCTTCATGCGTTTTATACCAATATGACTTACATGGCAGTGCCACAAGAAAGTGGTACTATCATTACTATCTTATATCTTTTGGCATGAAAATGTGTATCACTATGATCGAGATTCAATAAACCATTCCTTTAGGTGCAAGACCATTGAAGGTATTATTCAAATAAATAGAGTAACCATTATTCTCCTTAAATGAATAACCGTATTGCGATAGACATAATCCAATCATGTCTATGCTCAACGCAAACACCAAATGACAATTATTCAGGTTTATACTAATCTTGATGGTAGAGGGAGCGT
>NW_025233604.1:0-7912 GCF_018294505.1 Triticum aestivum | reverse complement strand
GCACATTCCAAGGAATCAATCCGGGAAGGAGCAAGCCGAAGGGAAAGATCACGTTGCCGGTGACATTTGGCAGCGAGTTGAACTTCAGGACTGAGAGGGTCACTTTTGACGTTGCTGACTTTCCATTGCCTTACAATGGGATACTCGGCCGTCCAGCACTCGCCAAATTCATGGCAGCCTCTCACTATGCATACAACATGCTGAAGATGCCAGGCCCGATAAGTGTCATCTCTGTCCCTGGCGACAAGAAGGATGCTCTTATCTGCACCGACAAGATCTATCGGGAAGCAGCAGCCGCAACAGATTGCAAGTCACTTGCCGCTGAAGCTCCCCGGGCGAAGAAGAAGACCAAGTCCGGCAAGAGTTCTGATGCCCACTCCGGCAAGCGCACCTCTTCGGAGTGCTGCGCTACCGTCGAGGATGCACCATCGAGCTCCACCGGCAAGTGTAAGAAGACAATGGCAGCTCCACCAGAGACCAAGAAGGTGTCCGCCACGGAGGATGGCACTGGTGGTTCCTTCACCATCAGTGCCACTCTCGACCCTAAATAGGAAAGCGCGCTCATTGCTTTCCTGCGGGCGAACGTCGACGTATTTGCGTGGCAACCGTCTGACATCCCCGGTGTTCCCAGGAAAGTAATCGAGCACCATCTTGCCGTCTATCCTCATGCGCGGCCCGTCAAGCAGAAAATTAGGAAACAGGCAGTGGAGCGCCAAGAATTCATCACAGAAGAAATCAAGAAATTGGAAGCATCAGGTCTTGTCAGAGGAGTGCTCCATCCTACGTGGTTGGCCAACCCTGTAGTCGTACGCAAGGCAAACGGGAAATGGAGGCTTTGTAATGACTTTACCGATGTCAATAAATCTTGTCCCAAAGACCTGTTTCCCTTGCCGCGCATCGACCAGATTGTTGACTCCACGGCCGGATGTGACTTGCTTTCATTTCTTGATGCATACTCAGGATACCATTAGATCTTCATGGCAGAAGAAGATGAGGAGAAAACCGCATTCGTCACCCCATGTGGCACATACTGTTTCGTACGGATGCCTTTCAGTTTAAAGAATGCTGGTTCAACATTTGCAAGGGTAGTCCATTACGCTTTTGAGCCGCAAATGCATAGAAATGTGGAAGCCTACATGGATGACATAGTGGTCACGAGCAAGGACAAGGCGACTCTGATTCAAGATTTAGACGAAACCTTTGCAAATCTGCGCAAGATCAACCTCAAGCTTAACCCCGAGAAATGTGTGTTTGGAGTCCCCTCCGGCAAACTTCTCGGGTTCTTCGTGTCTCAACGAGGAATTGAAGCCAATCCCGACAAGATCAAGGCCATTGAGCAGATTGAAGCACCAAAGCGCGTCAAGGATGTACGAAGACTTGCCGGTTGCATAGCTGCTCTCAGCAGGTTTATCTCTACGTCTGCTGAGCGCGCCCTGCCATTTTTCAAAATATTGAAAAAGGCAGGTCCAATGAAATGGACTCCGGAAGCGGAGGCTGCGCTGCAGGACTTAAAGAGATACCTGTCCTCCACTCCAACACTTGTCGCACCTAGGCCACAAGAGAAGTTGCTGCTATATATAGCGGCAACCAATCAAGTGGTTAGCGCTGCGTTAGTGGCGGAGAGGGAGGTGGATGATGAGCCAGCAACCATGGCATATGCATCTAGCGACAAGCAGAGGACTTCACCGACAAGCTCTGGTCCCGACAAAGATGGATCTGCGCAGTCGCGTGAGAAGATGCAGAAATGAATGGTGCAGCGGCCAGTTTACTTTGTCAGTTCCCTTCTGCAGGGGGCCAGGTCAAGGTACTCTGGTGTGCAGAAATTGCATTTCGGCCTTCGCATGGCCTCGAGAAAGTTGCGCCATTACTTTCAGGCACATGAGATCACAGTCGTCACTCGTTTTCCGCTGAAGAGGATACTGCAAAATCCGGCAGCAATAGGCAGGATTGTCGAGTGGGCACTGGAACTGTCAAGCTTTGGCCTCAAGTTTGAGAGCACTTCAACTATCCAAAGCAGAGCATTGGCAGAGTTCATAGCAGAATGGACGCCAACACAAGATGAAGAAATTTCGGAGACAAGCATCCCCATCAAGGAAGCAAGCAAAGAGTGGCTGATGTACTTCGATGGTGCCTTCTCGCTGCAAGGCGCCGGTGCGGGCGTGCTACTTGTCGCACCCACCGGAGAGCACCTCAAGTACGTAGTCCAGATGCACTTTCCCAAGGAGCAAGCAACGAACAATACCGCAGAGTATGAAGGTTTGCTTGCCGGTCTCAGGATCGCAGCAGACCTTGGGATCAAGAAGCTCATTGTCAGGGGTGACTCACAGCTTGTCGTCTACCAAGTGAACAAGAATTATCAGAGTCCGTTGATGGAAGCTTACGTTGATGAAGTGAGAAAGCTAGAAGAGCACTTTGACGGCCTACAGATGGAACATGTTCCAAGAGCTCAGAACGACATTGCCGATGGCCTGTCAAAGTGCGCCGCACTTTAGTTACCTGTGGAACCAGGGATCTTTGTGCTCAAGCTGACTCAACCGTCTGTAATGCCATCAACTGGACAGAGCAAGAAGAGGAAGTTGATTTCTGGTGACTATTTTCCGGCAGAGCTCCCCGAAGCCGCCGCCAAGAAGGTCCCCAAGATCAACGCCAAGGGTGCTGAGGAGCAGTCTGCTCTGGCAAGCCTTAAGGTTTGTTCCGTTGAAGCAGACGCTCCCGACAAGCTTTGCTCCGGCAAGCTTGCCGGGGAACATAAAGCTCCGGCTGAGCCGCAGGTTCTCGCCGTAGAAGCGGATGTTCCCACAGCAGTAGATGTGCCTTTAGTCCTTGTTGTTGAGCCGCAAGCTCCAGCATGGGCACAACAGATTGTCCGTTTCCTTCAGACAGGAGAACTTCCCGAAGAGCAAGAAGAAGCGGAAAGAGTAGCCCGGCAGTCAAGTATGTACCAGTTTGTCGACAACACACTGTATAGAAGAAGAGTCAACGGCGTGAAATTGAAGTGTATTCACCGGGAAGACGGACAAAAGCTGTTGGCAGAGATACATGGAGGCATATGTGGTCACCACATTGGTGCAAGAGCACTTGCCGGCAAAGCGTTCCGGCAAGGTTTCTTTTGGCCGATAGCCCTCCAGGATGCAACTGCACAAGTAACCAAGTGTGAAGCGTGCCAGTTCCATTCCAAGCAGATACACCAGCCAGCTCAAGCTCTCCAGACGATCCCTTTATCCTAGCCATTTTCGGTCTGGGGGCTCGACATCCTCGGCCCCTTTCCCCGAGCTGTCGGGGGCTTTGAGTACTTGTACGTTGCAATCGACAAGTTCACAAAGTGGCCGGAAGTGGAAGCAGTGAGGAAGGTGACAGCACAGTCACCGGTCAAGTTCTTCAGGTCGATTGTTTTCCGCTTCGGGATCCCTAACAGGATCATCTCCGACAACGGCACACAATTCACGAGCCGCACCTTCATGCAGTACGTCCAAGATCTTGGCACCAAGGTCTGCTTCACTTCTGTTGCTCATCCGAGAAGCAACGGTCAAGTGGAGAGGGCAAATGCTGAAGTGCTACGCGGGCTCAAGACCAGGACTTTCGACAGGCTGCACAAGTGCGGAAACAACTGGATTGAGGAGCTGCCGGTGGTTCTTTGGTCAGTCAGGACGACGCCAAATAGAGCCACTAGCCAGACACCTTTCGCTCTAGTTTATGGAGCAGAGGCAGTTCTCCCCACGGAACTCATATACGGATCACCTCGAGTGCTCGCTTATGATGAGCTTGAGCAAGAGCAGCTGCGACAAGATGACGCGCTGCTCCTTGAGGGGGACCGTCTTCAGGCTGCTGTATGAGCTGCTCGATACCAGCAAGCTTTGCGCCGCTACCATAGCCGCAAAGTTAATGCCATAAGTCTCGAGGAAGTCGACCTTGTTCTTCGGCGCGTTCAGTCCGCCAAGAATTCCAACAAGTTGACGCCGAAGTGGGAAGGCCCTTACCGGGTGAAACGAGTCACTAGGCGTGGCGCTGTCCGCCTTGAGACCGAAGATGGCATTCCGGTGAGCAACTCCTGGAACATCGAGCATCTTCGTAAGTTTACCCGTAAGGCGCGGTTGCCGGAACCTGTTTCGGCAACCACCTTTTGTACAAGTCTTGCCGATGTTGCATGTAATCCTTTGTACAAAGCCGGGCGCAGATCCCGTGCATAAGTAAAGCTCATGTGCTCCGCACATCTCGTCAATTTCATGCTTTCCACTTTTCTTTGCATGCATGTATCTGACACTTTGTGCAGCGCCTACCCCCGGTAAGCAATAACGAGCCGTAAGGCTCCGTATCATTATTTTCTCTTCTTTCTTTTTCTCAAAGGAAGGAAGGTTCCCTCGCCCACAAGTTTGCCGGGGGGAAGGAGAAGATAGTGGTGTGGACCAGGCGTCGTTCAAGGAAGTTTTGCCTTACCAGAAAGCAAACGACAGAAAAGCTAAGTTGCCAAAGCTTGAGCAATCAGTTTTAATTTTTAAGTTATCTTCCTCGAACGACCGTGCTTTGTATGGAAAACCTGTGCGCGGAGGAACCAACTCGTAGCTAGTTGCGCCCTTACTTTGTTTCGAGTCCGCTCAACAACTTAAGTGAGCTGCGACTAGTTGCGACAAGGTTTCTTGTCGGCAGCGGCACCGCCAGCAGGCTGCTGACGTCCCGCACTCAGCGCTCGCGGCTAAGGTGCCTGCGCCGACAAGTTCCCTAAAAGCGTAGGGCAAAAACATACAAAGGAAGGAATCAAGTAAAGGAGATAACATAGCAATTGCTATCCAAAACAGAGTCATATTACAAGATAGCTTGTCGCAGCTCTAACAGTTTGTCTCGTAACATGACCAGCAGCGACAAGAAAAAGAGAAAATGGGTGGCCTAATCTACGCGATCGCCCTCAACCCTCTTGATCCCACTCACCTGGTCCACAATGGGTGCGACAAGCGCCTTGAGCGCTTCCAGGTCAGCATCCGGCGGCAAGGACCTGAGGACGTTGGTGAGGTTGAGGCCTGGGTTGCGGAAGGCCACCTTCACCAGCACCTTCTGAAGAGCCCCCACGCAGATCTTGCACGACTCGTCGGCCAGCTGCTTTGGGATCTTCTCCCGGAGTCGCTGGAGGGCCGTCGCCACGCCTTTGAAGAACAAGCTGAGCTTGGCGCTGGGTTGGAGGTGCTCATCGGAGGAGTACCCGAGATCCTCCATCCCCAGCTGCGCCAGCTCTTCGTCGATGGCCGCGGCGGCATCCACGAGACCCTCCGTCCAGTGCTCCACGTTCTCCCTAAAGGTGTTTTGGGCGGCGGTAGCATTCGCCAGCAGCGCCTCGTCGGCCTTGATCTTCTCCGACAAGGCCACCTCCCGCTCCCTGGCGCCGTGCAGCGTCTGAGTCAAAGTGGCCAGCTTCAACTCAAGATCCGTGTTGGAGTCCTTGGCGGCGCTAAGCTCCTTGCTCCTCTCAGTGAGACGACCTTGCAGCTCGCCATGAGCGGCGGCGTCCTTCTCGCGTTCGCGCTTGAGCGCAGCAAGCTCCTCGCCGCTCGCCTTGAGATCGGCCTCCAGGTGCGCCATCTTCATTTCCAGCTCCTTCTTGGCGGCCTCGGCAGCTCCGGCAGCATCCTTTGCTTCCTTGAGAGCCCCGCCGAGTGTTTGCTCGCGCGCGGCAAGCTCCTCCACGTAGCTGTCAAGGTTGACCTTGCGCTGCGCCAACTCGCCTTCCTGCGAAGATAGCTTCTCGGCAACAAGCCGCTGTTGCTCTTCAATTTCGGCCTTCTCGAGGAGGAAGGCTTTCCGCTCCTCGTCGACTTGTTCCCGCTCCTCTGCCAGGGCCCGGAGAGCTTCCTTCCTGAAACTCCGGAGCTCCTCCGCGCGCTTCTCGATGTCCACTCCCGCCTTCGTGACAAGTGCTTCTCGGGATTCCAGCTTGGCTTGTCGGGCGCGGTAGAGCGACAACAGCTTCCGCAACAGCCGCTCCTCCTCAGGCTCGTCGCCGCTACTGCTTGGCGCGTCGACCAGCGTCAGCCCAGCGGAGGCAGGCACCTCCCCATCCAGCATCTCTCCTTCAACCGGCGCCCTGGAGCTTGACGCCCAGGGGAGCTTGATGAAGATGCCGTCGCCGACCTTCAAGTAGGCACCGGGCTGGGGCTCTTCGGAGCCTGGCGCTGCAGCAACGGCGGAGGGATCGGCGATCGGCGTAGCGCCTGGCGCTCCTGCGGCCTCGGGGCCGTCAGTGCGATCGCCGGATCCCTCGCCAGCTTCTGCGGCGGCAGCTTTGGCGGCCTCTTCGCCGGCGGGCTCATCAGCGCCGGCTTCTCCTTCGGTGGCAACGGTGTCGTCAGCATTGCTGCGTGCGTTCTCCTCGCCGGCGACCTCGGTTTCCATCGGCTCCATGGCAGATGGATCTGACAAACGGAAAAGGGAGAGAAGTCAAGCAAATATCCAAAGAGAAAATCAGAAGAAGAAGAACCCAAGGGAAGTTTTCAAGCAGGAGGATTACCTGTACTAGGGCCAGCGGTCGCGGTCTCAATCACCGGAAGGTCGCTGGTGCTGTCCCTTGCCAGAGAACTGTCCCTTGCCGGAGAATTCTTCCTTGCCGGAGAACGCTCCCTTGCCGGGGAATCCTCCCTTGGCGTTGTAGTCGAAGCAGAAGGCATTTCGGGAGCGGCTTCCGGGCACTCCTAGTGAAGCTGCTCTGCTCCTACACAAGCCAAAGTCAGATATCAGCAAAGAAAAAGCACCCATGCGTGCCGAACAGCAGGAAGTAAACCATATACTTACGCTGGGGGCTGCGCTGGGGGCTGCTTTGGGGAATAGTTGCCGGGTCCGGCAAGGTGGTCTCGGACACACCCCCGGCTGTCGCAGTGGGTTCGTCCTCGATGACAATCACCGGGACCTTGGCTCTCTTTGCTGCTCTCTGGGCCAGCGTCCTGAAAAGGAATGGGGTCAGAATGAAGCAAATCAGATACAAGACAAAGCAACAAAATTGAAGAACTACAAGTACAGCAAGGAATCTTACTCTTCTTCTTCCTCGTCGGAGCTGAGCGCGGAGAGATCGAAGTCCGGCTCGCCTCCGGTGTGACGAGGCGGAGGAGTAGGTTCCCTTATCCGCTTGGCAGGAGCAGTAGCGGTGGACCGGGAAGACCCCGCTCCAGTTGCCGCAGCGGCATGAGGCGCTCCCGCGGCAACACTACTTGCCGCGGTAGAGCGTGTCGCGCGGCACGGCGACTATTGACTTGTCTGCCGCTCCGTTACGTCCCCGGCCCTGCGGAGACGCCTTCTTGGTGGAGCTGGGGGCTCCGCTTGCGACGAGCTGCCTGAAGGTTCGAGCCCGACAAGCTCTCCCTCGCCGGGCTCGCTCGACTCAGCTTCAGGGCCGACAAGTTCTTCCTCGCCGGCAAACTCCTCTCGCTCGGCAAGGCTTGCCGCCTCTGCTGCCTCTGCCTCCTCCACGGTGAATCCAAACTCGCCCGCGGCAGCTGCTGCCGCCGCCTTTTCCAGCCTGGTGGCGATGCGCTGCTTCTCCGCATCGGTGGTGTCGCGGGTGAGGCTTTTTTGTTCATCGGGGCGGACCGCCACTTCTACCAAGCCGTCGAAGAACTCCTGCACGACGTCATCTGCAGGCTCTTGCCAAGTTGGGACAATCCCATGCGAATCGCACAACGGCATCATTGCACGGATGCGGTCAAGCGAAGAATTGTTGCACAGTGGAACGACGCCCCTCGGCAACATGAATGCTTCGGGATGTTGAGGATCGCGCTTGAACAGCTCCAGGATCATCGCGTCCAGTTCCAAGACGGTGAAGTTGAAGTTGAGGCCCAGGCGCAGCCTCATGATATCCGCCGCATTTTGGAACTCCTAGGCGGGTCTCCTCCTCTCCTGCAGGGGGGCAATGCGGCGGCAAAGGAAATCTGCGCCA
>NW_025233603.1:0-7912 GCF_018294505.1 Triticum aestivum | reverse complement strand
GCACATTCCAAGGAATCAATCCGGGAAGGAGCAAGCCGAAGGGAAAGATCACGTTGCCGGTGACATTTGGCAGCGAGTTGAACTTCAGGACTGAGAGGGTCACTTTTGACGTTGCTGACTTTCCATTGCCTTACAATGGGATACTCGGCCGTCCAGCACTCGCCAAATTCATGGCAGCCTCTCACTATGCATACAACATGCTGAAGATGCCAGGCCCGATAAGTGTCATCTCTGTCCCTGGCGACAAGAAGGATGCTCTTATCTGCACCGACAAGATCTATCGGGAAGCAGCAGCCGCAACAGATTGCAAGTCACTTGCCGCTGAAGCTCCCCGGGCGAAGAAGAAGACCAAGTCCGGCAAGAGTTCTGATGCCCACTCCGGCAAGCGCACCTCTTCGGAGTGCTGCGCTACCGTCGAGGATGCACCATCGAGCTCCACCGGCAAGTGTAAGAAGACAATGGCAGCTCCACCAGAGACCAAGAAGGTGTCCGCCACGGAGGATGGCACTGGTGGTTCCTTCACCATCAGTGCCACTCTCGACCCTAAATAGGAAAGCGCGCTCATTGCTTTCCTGCGGGCGAACGTCGACGTATTTGCGTGGCAACCGTCTGACATCCCCGGTGTTCCCAGGAAAGTAATCGAGCACCATCTTGCCGTCTATCCTCATGCGCGGCCCGTCAAGCAGAAAATTAGGAAACAGGCAGTGGAGCGCCAAGAATTCATCACAGAAGAAATCAAGAAATTGGAAGCATCAGGTCTTGTCAGAGGAGTGCTCCATCCTACGTGGTTGGCCAACCCTGTAGTCGTACGCAAGGCAAACGGGAAATGGAGGCTTTGTAATGACTTTACCGATGTCAATAAATCTTGTCCCAAAGACCTGTTTCCCTTGCCGCGCATCGACCAGATTGTTGACTCCACGGCCGGATGTGACTTGCTTTCATTTCTTGATGCATACTCAGGATACCATTAGATCTTCATGGCAGAAGAAGATGAGGAGAAAACCGCATTCGTCACCCCATGTGGCACATACTGTTTCGTACGGATGCCTTTCAGTTTAAAGAATGCTGGTTCAACATTTGCAAGGGTAGTCCATTACGCTTTTGAGCCGCAAATGCATAGAAATGTGGAAGCCTACATGGATGACATAGTGGTCACGAGCAAGGACAAGGCGACTCTGATTCAAGATTTAGACGAAACCTTTGCAAATCTGCGCAAGATCAACCTCAAGCTTAACCCCGAGAAATGTGTGTTTGGAGTCCCCTCCGGCAAACTTCTCGGGTTCTTCGTGTCTCAACGAGGAATTGAAGCCAATCCCGACAAGATCAAGGCCATTGAGCAGATTGAAGCACCAAAGCGCGTCAAGGATGTACGAAGACTTGCCGGTTGCATAGCTGCTCTCAGCAGGTTTATCTCTACGTCTGCTGAGCGCGCCCTGCCATTTTTCAAAATATTGAAAAAGGCAGGTCCAATGAAATGGACTCCGGAAGCGGAGGCTGCGCTGCAGGACTTAAAGAGATACCTGTCCTCCACTCCAACACTTGTCGCACCTAGGCCACAAGAGAAGTTGCTGCTATATATAGCGGCAACCAATCAAGTGGTTAGCGCTGCGTTAGTGGCGGAGAGGGAGGTGGATGATGAGCCAGCAACCATGGCATATGCATCTAGCGACAAGCAGAGGACTTCACCGACAAGCTCTGGTCCCGACAAAGATGGATCTGCGCAGTCGCGTGAGAAGATGCAGAAATGAATGGTGCAGCGGCCAGTTTACTTTGTCAGTTCCCTTCTGCAGGGGGCCAGGTCAAGGTACTCTGGTGTGCAGAAATTGCATTTCGGCCTTCGCATGGCCTCGAGAAAGTTGCGCCATTACTTTCAGGCACATGAGATCACAGTCGTCACTCGTTTTCCGCTGAAGAGGATACTGCAAAATCCGGCAGCAATAGGCAGGATTGTCGAGTGGGCACTGGAACTGTCAAGCTTTGGCCTCAAGTTTGAGAGCACTTCAACTATCCAAAGCAGAGCATTGGCAGAGTTCATAGCAGAATGGACGCCAACACAAGATGAAGAAATTTCGGAGACAAGCATCCCCATCAAGGAAGCAAGCAAAGAGTGGCTGATGTACTTCGATGGTGCCTTCTCGCTGCAAGGCGCCGGTG
Organism: Triticum aestivum; assembly: GCF_018294505.1. Lineage (NCBI taxonomy): Eukaryota > Viridiplantae > Streptophyta > Magnoliopsida > Poales > Poaceae > Triticum > Triticum aestivum. The sequence continues at coordinate 5,758 of NW_025233603.1, read as the reverse complement.
CGGGCGTGCTACTTGTCGCACCCACCGGAGAGCACCTCAAGTACGTAGTCCAGATGCACTTTCCCAAGGAGCAAGCAACGAACAATACCGCAGAGTATGAAGGTTTGCTTGCCGGTCTCAGGATCGCAGCAGACCTTGGGATCAAGAAGCTCATTGTCAGGGGTGACTCACAGCTTGTCGTCTACCAAGTGAACAAGAATTATCAGAGTCCGTTGATGGAAGCTTACGTTGATGAAGTGAGAAAGCTAGAAGAGCACTTTGACGGCCTACAGATGGAACATGTTCCAAGAGCTCAGAACGACATTGCCGATGGCCTGTCAAAGTGCGCCGCACTTTAGTTACCTGTGGAACCAGGGATCTTTGTGCTCAAGCTGACTCAACCGTCTGTAATGCCATCAACTGGACAGAGCAAGAAGAGGAAGTTGATTTCTGGTGACTATTTTCCGGCAGAGCTCCCCGAAGCCGCCGCCAAGAAGGTCCCCAAGATCAACGCCAAGGGTGCTGAGGAGCAGTCTGCTCTGGCAAGCCTTAAGGTTTGTTCCGTTGAAGCAGACGCTCCCGACAAGCTTTGCTCCGGCAAGCTTGCCGGGGAACATAAAGCTCCGGCTGAGCCGCAGGTTCTCGCCGTAGAAGCGGATGTTCCCACAGCAGTAGATGTGCCTTTAGTCCTTGTTGTTGAGCCGCAAGCTCCAGCATGGGCACAACAGATTGTCCGTTTCCTTCAGACAGGAGAACTTCCCGAAGAGCAAGAAGAAGCGGAAAGAGTAGCCCGGCAGTCAAGTATGTACCAGTTTGTCGACAACACACTGTATAGAAGAAGAGTCAACGGCGTGAAATTGAAGTGTATTCACCGGGAAGACGGACAAAAGCTGTTGGCAGAGATACATGGAGGCATATGTGGTCACCACATTGGTGCAAGAGCACTTGCCGGCAAAGCGTTCCGGCAAGGTTTCTTTTGGCCGATAGCCCTCCAGGATGCAACTGCACAAGTAACCAAGTGTGAAGCGTGCCAGTTCCATTCCAAGCAGATACACCAGCCAGCTCAAGCTCTCCAGACGATCCCTTTATCCTAGCCATTTTCGGTCTGGGGGCTCGACATCCTCGGCCCCTTTCCCCGAGCTGTCGGGGGCTTTGAGTACTTGTACGTTGCAATCGACAAGTTCACAAAGTGGCCGGAAGTGGAAGCAGTGAGGAAGGTGACAGCACAGTCACCGGTCAAGTTCTTCAGGTCGATTGTTTTCCGCTTCGGGATCCCTAACAGGATCATCTCCGACAACGGCACACAATTCACGAGCCGCACCTTCATGCAGTACGTCCAAGATCTTGGCACCAAGGTCTGCTTCACTTCTGTTGCTCATCCGAGAAGCAACGGTCAAGTGGAGAGGGCAAATGCTGAAGTGCTACGCGGGCTCAAGACCAGGACTTTCGACAGGCTGCACAAGTGCGGAAACAACTGGATTGAGGAGCTGCCGGTGGTTCTTTGGTCAGTCAGGACGACGCCAAATAGAGCCACTAGCCAGACACCTTTCGCTCTAGTTTATGGAGCAGAGGCAGTTCTCCCCACGGAACTCATATACGGATCACCTCGAGTGCTCGCTTATGATGAGCTTGAGCAAGAGCAGCTGCGACAAGATGACGCGCTGCTCCTTGAGGGGGACCGTCTTCAGGCTGCTGTATGAGCTGCTCGATACCAGCAAGCTTTGCGCCGCTACCATAGCCGCAAAGTTAATGCCATAAGTCTCGAGGAAGTCGACCTTGTTCTTCGGCGCGTTCAGTCCGCCAAGAATTCCAACAAGTTGACGCCGAAGTGGGAAGGCCCTTACCGGGTGAAACGAGTCACTAGGCGTGGCGCTGTCCGCCTTGAGACCGAAGATGGCATTCCGGTGAGCAACTCCTGGAACATCGAGCATCTTCGTAAGTTTACCCGTAAGGCGCGGTTGCCGGAACCTGTTTCGGCAACCACCTTTTGTACAAGTCTTGCCGATGTTGCATGTAATCCTTTGTACAAAGCCGGGCGCAGATCCCGTGCATAAGTAAAGCTCATGTGCTCCGCACATCTCGTCAATTTCATGCTTTCCACTTTTCTTTGCATGCATGTATCTGACACTTTGTGCAGCGCCTACCCCCGGTAAGCAATAACGAGCCGTAAGGCTCCGTATCATTATTTTCTCTTCTTTCTTTTTCTCAAAGGAAGGAAGGTTCCCTCGCCCACAAGTTTGCCGGGGGGAAGGAGAAGATAGTGGTGTGGACCAGGCGTCGTTCAAGGAAGTTTTGCCTTACCAGAAAGCAAACGACAGAAAAGCTAAGTTGCCAAAGCTTGAGCAATCAGTTTTAATTTTTAAGTTATCTTCCTCGAACGACCGTGCTTTGTATGGAAAACCTGTGCGCGGAGGAACCAACTCGTAGCTAGTTGCGCCCTTACTTTGTTTCGAGTCCGCTCAACAACTTAAGTGAGCTGCGACTAGTTGCGACAAGGTTTCTTGTCGGCAGCGGCACCGCCAGCAGGCTGCTGACGTCCCGCACTCAGCGCTCGCGGCTAAGGTGCCTGCGCCGACAAGTTCCCTAAAAGCGTAGGGCAAAAACATACAAAGGAAGGAATCAAGTAAAGGAGATAACATAGCAATTGCTATCCAAAACAGAGTCATATTACAAGATAGCTTGTCGCAGCTCTAACAGTTTGTCTCGTAACATGACCAGCAGCGACAAGAAAAAGAGAAAATGGGTGGCCTAATCTACGCGATCGCCCTCAACCCTCTTGATCCCACTCACCTGGTCCACAATGGGTGCGACAAGCGCCTTGAGCGCTTCCAGGTCAGCATCCGGCGGCAAGGACCTGAGGACGTTGGTGAGGTTGAGGCCTGGGTTGCGGAAGGCCACCTTCACCAGCACCTTCTGAAGAGCCCCCACGCAGATCTTGCACGACTCGTCGGCCAGCTGCTTTGGGATCTTCTCCCGGAGTCGCTGGAGGGCCGTCGCCACGCCTTTGAAGAACAAGCTGAGCTTGGCGCTGGGTTGGAGGTGCTCATCGGAGGAGTACCCGAGATCCTCCATCCCCAGCTGCGCCAGCTCTTCGTCGATGGCCGCGGCGGCATCCACGAGACCCTCCGTCCAGTGCTCCACGTTCTCCCTAAAGGTGTTTTGGGCGGCGGTAGCATTCGCCAGCAGCGCCTCGTCGGCCTTGATCTTCTCCGACAAGGCCACCTCCCGCTCCCTGGCGCCGTGCAGCGTCTGAGTCAAAGTGGCCAGCTTCAACTCAAGATCCGTGTTGGAGTCCTTGGCGGCGCTAAGCTCCTTGCTCCTCTCAGTGAGACGACCTTGCAGCTCGCCATGAGCGGCGGCGTCCTTCTCGCGTTCGCGCTTGAGCGCAGCAAGCTCCTCGCCGCTCGCCTTGAGATCGGCCTCCAGGTGCGCCATCTTCATTTCCAGCTCCTTCTTGGCGGCCTCGGCAGCTCCGGCAGCATCCTTTGCTTCCTTGAGAGCCCCGCCGAGTGTTTGCTCGCGCGCGGCAAGCTCCTCCACGTAGCTGTCAAGGTTGACCTTGCGCTGCGCCAACTCGCCTTCCTGCGAAGATAGCTTCTCGGCAACAAGCCGCTGTTGCTCTTCAATTTCGGCCTTCTCGAGGAGGAAGGCTTTCCGCTCCTCGTCGACTTGTTCCCGCTCCTCTGCCAGGGCCCGGAGAGCTTCCTTCCTGAAACTCCGGAGCTCCTCCGCGCGCTTCTCGATGTCCACTCCCGCCTTCGTGACAAGTGCTTCTCGGGATTCCAGCTTGGCTTGTCGGGCGCGGTAGAGCGACAACAGCTTCCGCAACAGCCGCTCCTCCTCAGGCTCATCGCCGCTACTGCTTGGCGCGTCGACCAGCGTCAGCCCAGCGGAGGCAGGCACCTCCCCATCCAGCATCTCTCCTTCAACCGGCGCCCTGGAGCTTGACGCCCAGGGGAGCTTGATGAAGATGCCGTCGCCGACCTTCAAGTAGGCACCGGGCTGGGGCTCTTCGGAGCCTGGCGCTGCAGCAACGGCGGAGGGATCGGCGATCGGCGTAGCGCCTGGCGCTCCTGCGGCCTCGGGGCCGTCAGTGCGATCGCCGGATCCCTCGCCAGCTTCTGCGGCGGCAGCTTTGGCGGCCTCTTCGCCGGCGGGCTCATCAGCGCCGGCTTCTCCTTCGGTGGCAACGGTGTCGTCAGCATTGCTGCGTGCGTTCTCCTCGCCGGCGACCTCGGTTTCCATCGGCTCCATGGCAGATGGATCTGACAAACGGAAAAGGGAGAGAAGTCAAGCTAATATCCAAAGAGAAAATCAGAAGAAGAAGAACCCAAGGGAAGTTTTCAAGCAGGAGGATTACCTGTACTAGGGCCAGCGGTCGCGGTCTCAATCACCGGAAGGTCGCTGGTGCTGTCCCTTGCCAGAGAACTGTCCCTTGCCGGAGAATTCTTCCTTGCCGGAGAACGCTCCCTTGCCGGGGAATCCTCCCTTGGCGTTGTAGTCGAAGCAGAAGGCATTTCGGGAGCGGCTTCCGGGCACTCCTAGTGAAGCTGCTCTGCTCCTACACAAGCCAAAGTCAGATATCAGCAAAGAAAAAGCACCCATGCGTGCCGAACAGCAGGAAGTAAACCATATACTTACGCTGGGGGCTGCGCTGGGGGCTGCTTTGGGGAATAGTTGCCGGGTCCGGCAAGGTGGTCTCGGACACACCCCCGGCTGTCGCAGTGGGTTCGTCCTCGATGACAATCACCGGGACCTTGGCTCTCTTTGCTGCTCTCTGGGCCAGCGTCCTGAAAAGGAATGGGGTCAGAATGAAGCAAATCAGATACAAGACAAAGCAACAAAATTGAAGAACTACAAGTACAGCAAGGAATCTTACTCTTCTTCTTCCTCGTCGGAGCTGAGCGCGGAGAGATCGAAGTCCGGCTCGCCTCCGGTGTGACGAGGCGGAGGAGTAGGTTCCCTTATCCGCTTGGCAGGAGCAGTAGCGGTGGACCGGGAAGACCCCGCTCCAGTTGCCGCAGCGGCATGAGGCGCTCCCGCGGCAACACTACTTGCCGCGGTAGAGCGTGTCGCGCGGCACGGCGACTATTGACTTGTCTGCCGCTCCGTTACGTCCCCGGCCCTGCGGAGACGCCTTCTTGGTGGAGCTGGGGGCTCCGCTTGCGACGAGCTGCCTGAAGGTTCGAGCCCGACAAGCTCTCCCTCGCCGGGCTCGCTCGACTCAGCTTCAGGGCCGACAAGTTCTTCCTCGCCGGCAAACTCCTCTCGCTCGGCAAGGCTTGCCGCCTCTGCTGCCTCTGCCTCCTCCACGGTGAATCCAAACTCGCCCGCGGCAGCTGCTGCCGCCGCCTTTTCCAGCCTGGTGGCGATGCGCTGCTTCTCCGCATCGGTGGTGTCGCGGGTGAGGCTTTTTTGTTCATCGGGGCGGACCGCCACTTCTACCAAGCCGTCGAAGAACTCCTGCACGACGTCATCTGCAGGCTCTTGCCAAGTTGGGACAATCCCATGCGAATCGCACAACGGCATCATTGCACGGATGCGGTCAAGCGAAGAATTGTTGCACAGTGGAACGACGCCCCTCGGCAACATGAATGCTTCGGGATGTTGAGGATCGCGCTTGAACAGCTCCAGGATCATCGCGTCCAGTTCCAAGACGGTGAAGTTGAAGTTGAGGCCCAGGCGCAGCCTCATGATATCCGCCGCATTTTGGAACTCCTAGGCGGGTCTCCTCCTCTCCTGCAGGGGGGCAATGCGGCGGCAAAGGAAATCTGCGCCA
>NW_025233602.1:0-7914 GCF_018294505.1 Triticum aestivum | reverse complement strand
GGGGGGGGCACACCAGCCCACTAGGGTTGGGCTGGTTCTCCCCTTTGTTCATCCCACTAGGCCCACCGAGGCAGGTGGCCCCACCTGGTGGACCCTCGGACACCTTCCGGTGGTCTCGGTACAATACAGATAACCCCTGAAATTATTCCGGCGACTGAAACAAGACTTTCCATATATAATTCTTCACCTCCAGACCATTCCGGAACTCCTTGTGATGTCCGGGATCGCATCCGGGACTCCGAACAACCTTCGGTAACCACATACTATTTCCCATAACAACTCTAGCATCACCGAACCTTAAGTGCGTAGACCCTACGGGTTCGGGAACCATGCAGACATGACCGAGACATCTCTCCAGAAAATAACCAACATCGGGGTCTGGATACCCATGTTGGCTCCCACATGTTCCATGATTATCTCATCGGATGAACCACGATGTCGAGGATTCAATCAATCCCGTATGCAATTCCCTTTGTCTATCGGTATGTTACTTGCCCGAGATTCGATCGTCGGTATCCCCATACCTCAAGTCTCTTTACTCGTTCCATAATGCATGATCCCATGACCAACTCCTTAGTCACATTGAGCTCGTTATGATAATGCATTACCAAGTGGGCCCAGAGATACCTCTCCGTCATACGGAGTGACAAATCCCAGTCTCGATTCGTGCCAACCCAACAGATACTTTCGGAGATACCTGTAGTGCACCTTTATAGCCACCCAGTTACAGTGTGACGTTTGCCACACCCAAAGCATTCCTACTGTATCCGGAAGTTGCACAATTTCATGGTCTAAGGAAATGATACTTGACATTAGAAAAGCTTTAGCAAGCGAACTACACGATCTTGTGCTACGCTTAGGATTGGATCTTGTCCATCACATCATTCTCCTAATAATGTGATCCCGTTATCAACGACATCCAATGTACATGGTCAGGAAACCATGACCATCTATTGATCAATGAGCTAGTTAACTAGAGGCTTAATAGGGACATATTACAATCTATGTATTCACACATGTATCACGTTTTCCGGTTAATACAGTTATAGCATGAATAATATATAATTATCATGAACAAGGAAATATAATAATAACCACTTTATTATTGCCTCTAGGGCATATTTCCAACACACCTGCAATCTGGCAATGACACGCCAGGCGAGTACTTTGAATGTACTCGCAAGCTGACAGCAACAAAAGCAATAAAGACAAACAATAGTGATACGTCTCCAATGTATCTATAATTTTTTATTATTCCATGCTATATTATATCCTGTTTTGGACATTATTGGCCTTTATTATACACTTTTATATTATTTTTGGGACTAACCTATTAACCGGAGGCCCAGCCCAGAATTGTTGTTTTTTTGCCTATTTTAGGGTTTCGTAGAAAAAAGAATATCAAACAAAGTCCAAACGGAATGAAACCTTCGGAAACGTGATTTTGGAACGAACATGATCCAGAGGACTTGGACCCTACGTCAAGCAATCAACCAGGAAGGCACGAGGTAGGGGGCGCGCCTACCCCTCAGGCGCGCCCTCCACCCTCGTGGGGCCCACGTTGCTCCTCCGACGTACTCCTTCCTCCTATATATACCTACGTACCCCCAAACTACCAGATATGGAGCCAAAACCCTAATTCCACCACCGTAACTTTTTGTATCCACGAGATCCCATCTTGGGGCCTTTTCCGAAGCTCCGCCGGAGGGGGCATCGATCACGAAGGGCTTCTACATCAACACCATAGCCTCTCCGATGAAGTGTGACTAGTTTACTTCAGACCTACGGTTCCATAGTTATTAGCTAGACGGCTTCTTCTCTCTTTTTGGATCTCAATACAAAGTTCTCCCCCTCTCTTGTGGAGATCTATTCGATATAATCTTCTTTTGCAGTGTGTTTGTTGAGATCGATGAATTGTGGGTTTATGATCAAGTTTATCTATGAGCAATATCTGAATCTCTCTGAATTCTTTTATGTATGATTGGTTATCTTTGCAAGTCTCTTCGAATTACCGGTTTGGTTTGGCCTTCTAGATTGATCTTTCTTGCAATGGGAGAAGTGCTTAGCTTTGGGTTCCATCTTGCGGTGTCCTTTCCCAGTGACAGTAGGGGCAGCAAGGCACGTATTGTATTGTTGCCATCGAGGATACCAAGATGAGTTTTATATCATATTGCATGAGTTTATCCCTCTACATCATGTCATCTTGCTTAAAGTGTTACTCTGTTCTCTTGAACTTAATACTCTAGATGCATGCTGGATAGCAGTCGATGTGTGGAGTAATAGTAGTAGATGCAGGCAGGAGTCATTCTACTTATTTTGGACGTGATGCCTATATACATGATCATACCTAGATATTCTCATAACTATGCTCAATTCTGTCAATTTCTCAACAGTAATTTGTTTACCCACTGATAACCCACAAGTATAGGGGATCGCAACATTTTCGAGGGTAGAGTATTCAACCCAAATTTATTGATTCGACACAAGGGGAGCCAAAGAATATTCTCAAGTATTAGCAGCTGAGTTGTCAATTCAACCACACCTGGAAACTTGATATCTGCAGCAAGGTATTTAGTAGCAAAGTAATATCATAGTAGTGGTAACGGTAGCAAAAGGTAATGATTGCAAAAGTAATGTTTTTGGTATTTTGTAGTGATGATAGCAATAGCAACGGAAAAGTAAATAAGCGAAGAACAATATATGGAAAGCTCGTAGGCAATGGATCGGTGATAGTGAATTATGCCGGATGCGGTTCATCATGTAACAGTCATAACCTAGGGTGACACAGAACTAGCTCCAATTCATCAATGTAATGTAGGCATGTATTCTGAATATAGTCATACATGCTTATGGAAAAGAACTTGCATGACATCTTTTGTCCTACCCTCCCGTGGCAACGGGGTCCTAATGGAAACTAAGGGATATTAAGGCCTCCTTTTAATAGAGTACCGGACCAAAGCATTAACACATAGTGAATACATGAACTCCTCAAACTACGGTCATCACCGGGAGTGGTCCCGATTATTGTCACTTTGGGGTTGTCGGATCATAACACATAGTAGGTGACTATAGACTTGCAAGATAGGATCAAGAACTCTCATATATTGATGAAAACATAATAGGTTCAGATCTGAAATCATGGCACTCGGGCCCTAGTGACAAGCATTAAGCATAGCAAAGTCATAGCAACATCAACCTCAGAACATATATAGTGGATACTAGGGATCAAACCCTAACAAAACTAACTCGATTACATGATAAATCTCATCCAACCCATCACCGTCCAGCAAGCCTATGATGGAATTACTCACGCATGGCGTGAGCATCATGAAATTAGTGATGGAAGAAGGTTGATGATGACGATGGTGACGGATTCCCCTCTCCGGAGCCCCGAACGGACTCCAAATCAGCCCTCTCGAGAGGTTTTAGGGCTTGGCGGCGGCTCCGTATCGTAAAACGCGATGAATCCTTCTCTTTGATTTTTCTCTCCCCGAAAGCAAATATATAGAGTTGGAGTTGAGGTCGGAGGAGCTCCAGGGGGCCCACGAGGTAGGGGCGCGCCCTGGGGGGGCAGGCGCGCCCCCACCCTCGTGGCTAGGGTGTGGGCCCCCTGGTCTTCATATTTTGCAAGGATTTTTTATTATTTCCAAATAGACGTTCCGTGAAGTTTCAGGTCATTCAGAGAACTTTTGTTTCTGCACATAAATAACACCATGGCAATTCTGCTGAAAAGAGCGTCAGTCCGGGTTAGTTCCATTCAAATCATGCAAGTTAGAGTCCAAAACAAGGGCAAAAGTGTTTGGAAAAGTAGATACGACAAAGACGTATCAACTCCCCCAAGCTTAAACCTTTGCTTGTCCTCATGCAATTCAGTTGACAAACTGAAAGTGATAAAGCAAAACTTTTACAAACTCTGTTTGCTCTTGTTGTTGTAAATATGTAAAGCCAACATTCAAGTTTTCAGCAAAGATTATGAACTAACCATATTCACAATAACGCATAGGTCTCATGTTTACTCATATCAATGGCATAATCAACTAGCGAGCAATAATAATAAATCTCAGATGACAACACTTTCTCAAAACAATCATAATATGATACAACAAGATGGTATCTCGCTAGCCCTTTCTGAGACCGCAAAACATAAATGCAGAGCATCTTTAAAGATCCAGGACTAACTAATTGTAACTCATGGTAAAAGAGATCCAGTCAAGTCATACTCAATGTAAACTAACAGTAATGAATGCAAATGACAGCGGTGCTCTCCAACTGGTGCTTTTTAATAAGAGGATGGTGACTCAACATAAAAGTAAATAGATAGGCCCTTCGCAGAGGGAAGCAGGGATTTGTAGAGGTTCCAAAGCTCGATTTTGAAATAGAGGTGAATAATATTTTGAGCGGTATACTTTCATTGTCAACATAACAACCAAGAGATGGCGATATCTTCCATGCTACACACATTATAGGCGGTTCCCAAACAGAATGGTAAAGTTTATACTCCCCCTCCACCAACAAGCATCAATCCATGGCTTGGTCGAAACAATGAGTACCTCCAACTAACAAGAGTCCCAGGGGGAGTTTTTTTGCAATTATTTTGATTTGATTTGCATAAAGCATGGGACTGGGCATCCTGGTGACTAGCCATTTTCTTGTGAGTGAGGAGCGGAGTCCACTCCTCTTGAGAATAACCCGCCTAACATAGAAGATACGGACAGCCCTAGTTGATACATGAGCTATTCGAGCATACAAAACAGGATATTTATTTGAAGGTTTAGAGTTTGGCACATACAAATTTACTTGGAACGACAGGTAGATACTGTATATAGGTAGGTATGGTGGACTCATATGGAATAACTTTGGGGTTTATGGAGTTGGATGCACAATCAGTATTCCTGCTTAGTACAGGTGAAGACTAGCAAAAGACTAGGAAGCGCCCAGCTAGAGAGCGACAAAAGTCATGAATATGCATTAAAATTAATCAACACCGAATGCAAGCATGATCAGGATATAATCCACCATGAACATAAATATCGTGAAGGCTATGTTGATTTTGTTTCAACTACATGCGTGAACATGTGCTAAGTCAAGTCACTTAAATCATTCAGAGGAGGATACCACCCTATCATACAACATCACAACCATTTTAATAGCATGTTGGCACGCAAGGTAAACCATTATAAGCTCCTAGTAATTAAGCATGGCACAAGAAACTATGATCTCTAGTTTTCATTGCAAACATGTTTATTCATAATAGGCTGAATCAAGAACGATGAACTAATCATATTTACAAAAACAAGAGAGGTCGAGTTCATACCAGCTTTTCTCATCTCAGTCAGTCCATCATATATCATCATAATTGCCTTTCAGTCGCACGACCGAATGATGTGAATAATAATAGTAGTGCACGTGCATTAGACTAAGCTGGAATCTGCAATCATTCAATAGACAGGAGAAGACAAGACAATATGGGCTCTTTTGTCAGATCAACAATAATGCATATAAGAGCCACTTCAACAATTTAATTATGGTCTTCTCCTATCGACCCCCAAAGAAAAGAAATAAAACTATTTAAACGGGAGAGCTCCCAATAAGCAAAAGAAGAACAGGAAATCTTTTTGGGTTTTCTTTTTAGGCACTACTACAAGCATGGAAAGTAAACTAATTAAAAGCTACAACTAATTTTTGTTTTTGTTTTTCTTAAGGTTTATTAAACAAATAAGAAGAAAGCATAAAAAAGAAATAAACTAGCATGGATGATACAATGAAAAAGTATGAGCACCGACATCTAGCAATGAGTGTGTGAACATGAATGTAATGTCGGTGAGAAATATGTACTCCCCAAGCTTAGGCTTTTGGCCTAAGTTGGTCTATGGCCACGCTTGACCTGGCGGATATCCATAGTTATAGTTGGGGTCGTACTGCGAAGAAGAAGACTCTGATTGCCACTGGTTGTCAATCATCTCCGGATCCCACTGGTAATTAGACTGTCGTGGAGGATCAACTTGTGGTTCCGACTCTGGCTCTGTGGCTGATGTAGGGTTCCAGTAGGCGTGAATAGCCTCTAACGGGACAAGGTATTGGCCTGCAGATAAATCAAACAAGGAAGGAGCAGGCAGGGTAATAGTCTCAGGATGATGTTTATGAAAGAACAATTTGTATTTAAGCTCCCCTTCCCTATTCTTAACAATAAAGTCGTGTGCCACCATACTCTTATAATCTAAATAAATAGGGGGTCAGCAATTTTTTCTTCCTTCTCATAATGCCTAATAGGTGTGTTAAAATGTGCAGCTAGGCGTGAAGCATAGATGCCTCCAAAGATGGGGCCCTTTGTACGGTTCAGACTTAACCGTTTAGCAATAATACCGCCCATACTAACAGAGTTATCACAGAATAAACCGTGGAACAAAATAATAATATCAGGAACACTAAGGTTTCCATAGTTTCCGCGACCAATTAAGCAACGACTAGCAAATATTGCAAAGTAGCGTAAAACAGGAAAATGTATGCTAGTGATTCGTGCATCGGAAACCTTCCTCGTTTCCCCTACAGTGATGGTATCAATAAACCCATCCACATCGCCGCGATGTGGTTCCTCTATCATGCCCTCGAAAGGGATCAAACAAACCTGACAAAAATCATAAAGTGACATCTCCTTATGCTCATCATATAAATAAAACTCCACCGTAGGTGGTGAGCTCCTAGCATGGAAATGAAAGTTTTGCACAAAGATATTGGTGAGTAAGAGATATCGTTCGCATTGGTCGTGGAGGAAGGCGGTGAGGCCTGCATTCTCAGCCAATTCACAAAAATCATCATAAATCCCGCTGCTCTCAAGAAATCTTTGGAAGGCCATTCACACGGCCGAACCTCCGCGGTGCGAGGAAGATTATATTTGGGCCTCTCCGCTTTTTCATTTTGCTTTTCCTTTGAGCTTCGGCTCGATAAGCCCCTCAAAACTCTCTTCATTATTTTCTAAAAAATTCTGAAATTTTTAGTAACTTCAAATAAAAGTGAGCCAAGCTCAACAAAATTGATAGCAACAACTCCTACAAGTGCCTAGAGCCTATATCATGCATTAGAACTACTTGGGACCATATAAATTTGACATGCAAACTCAAGAACAGGGTCACCTAGACAGCACAAATTTGCAATGAATAAAGCACTAGAACAAAAACTAATTAGACCAATGGAGGAGTCACATACCAAGGAACAATCTCCCCAAGCAGTTTTGTGAGAGGTGCTTTGAGCAAGGAGATCGAAAATGGTAGCAAAATGAGCTTGGACTCGGGTTGAACTGGATATTGGTGTTTGTGGGAGGAAGAAGAACTATGTGGGTGCAGGAATAAGTGGAGGAGGGCCACCGTGGGCCCATGAGGCAGGGGGCACGCCCAGGGGGCAGGGCGCGCCCTCCACCCTCGTGGCCAGGTGGATGCCCCCCTGCTGTGTTCTCGGTGTTCTCAAATATTCCGGAAAAAATCATATTTAAATTTCAGGGCATTTGGAGAACTTCTATTTTCGGGGTATTTTTATATTGCACGGATAAATCAGATAACAGACGGAAAATGCTTATTTTTATTTTATTTTGTATAAATAACAGAGAGTAAAAGGAGGGTATAGAGAGTTGTGCCTTCTAGTTTCATCCATCTCATGATCATCAAAAGGAATCCCTAATAACATTGATCAGGACTTGTTAACAAACTCATTCCGAATAACATGGAACCGGAGAAATTTCGAATAACACTATGTTACCTCAACGGGGATATGCACATCCCCAATAATAAGAATATCATATTTCTTCTTGACAGTAGGAAGAGGAAATTCAAAACCTCCAAATATAATCGATGGAATTTTTCCAATAGAGTTGATACTATGAACTTGAGGTTGTTTCCTCGGAAAGTGTACCGTATGCTCATT
>NW_025233601.1:0-7917 GCF_018294505.1 Triticum aestivum | reverse complement strand
GTGCTAAACACATGTCTTGTTTTGAGGAGTTCAAGTATTCTTCATCTTGCATTCCAAAGTGCAATTCTTTCTACCTTATCTTTTGTGGTGGTGTTATGTCACTCTTGACAATTTCATTCATGTTTCATGATTCATATGTTGTCAAGAATGAGGTAGTTAAACCCATCAACTCCTTCGAGCATGAGTTCTTCTCAGTCCATCAATCTCTTCATTGGAGTTATCTTGTGTCAGATTTCACTTAAAGCCTTCCCTAATGAATGTTGCTATTATGGTGCTTATCAATGATCCAAGTTTTTCTCCTATCCTCTCGGCGAAAGGAGTTGTCATCTTCTTGTTGACCTCAATCCAATCTATTGTTTCCGTTAGTGTCAGAATTTCGCCTCAATTTTGAGAAGTTTTCCATAAGCCCACTACAAACTTGTGTTTTTCGTTGTTGATTTTCCAACAATTCCGTTCAATCCTTCTTTGCAAGGATGCTTTCCAAATTCAATTGTGGTAGGAGTTGCCATTTCCTTCTTCGATCCCTTTATCCCAACAATCTAGCTTCTATTCTTTCATTCCGGAGGCATTGTGATGTTGCTCTTTTCACTCATCATCTTGCTTTGGAAAGATCATGTTCTTCTCCTTGCTTCTCCATTTAACCGGAGTGTTGTGTCATCTCTTCAAGGCTTTCATCTTATCAAGTTTTGCCTCTCTTTTCAACCTGAGTGCTGTCTGAAATCCTTCTTACCCATTGTGCCATTCTTTCAATAGTTCCGGAGGCAGTGTGTTGTTGATTTCATCAAGTATCTTCCCATCTTCTCAAGTTCATTTTTTTCCTTCCATGTTCAACCGGAGTGCTTCCCAAATTCTTCCTCTCTCATCTTGTTTTAACCGGAGTGGTTTTGAATTCTATCTTGTCCATTAAACTCTTGATTCATGTCTTTGCAACCTTCAAGTTCTCGTAATGTTCCTCGTTCCTCTTTTCTAACGGATTGTTTGCAATCTCGTTCATCTCTAATTGCTCAACCTCTCAAGGTTCGTGGTTTCACTCATTGGTCGAAGAAGCAACTTAGTTTTACCGCTTATCTTCCTCTTCCTTTTCCCTCCGGTGCCATCCTAGATCTCGGGACGAGATCCTCTCGTAGTGGTGGAGTGTTGTAACGCCCCGGATACAACTTTCCATATTCGTAACTCTGACTCTTGCCTTTTCCGGAGATGCTATATGATATTTCCTTCGTGGTTGGGTTTTTGTCGTTTGTTTTGCATTTTGTTTTCGTTATGCATCTCGTCTCATGTCATCATCTGCATATCATCTGCATGTTTTCCAAAACTTGCATCCGTTGGGGTTCCGCCGGTTCTCTCCGTTGTCCGTTCTGAGCCCGACCACACTTGCACGCGCCCGCGGCACCTCAAAAATATTATTTTATAAGTGGCATAAAAATGTTCTTGGAATGGGTTGCAACTTGTCGTGCGGTCTTATTATAGTGTAGACAGACCACCTGCCAAGTTTCGTCGCATTCGGAGTTCGTTTGACTGCCCAACCGTTAAATAAATAACTGCGATATAGTCGGTATATTCGCTGGAAGTTTCGGTTTTCGAAACAGTCACCGGGCCTCACTTCTCTTCTCTCCTCCCAGTCCGAGGCCTCTCTCCACAGCCCACCTATGCCCAGCCTAGTTCCCCCTCTGTCCGGAGCCGCACGATTGCGATCATACAGCTCGAAAACCCCTCCTAACCCCCAAACCCTAGCTGCTCTTGCTATAAATAGACCCCCTAGTCCATTTTGGGCATCCCTAGCCTTCCCCTACCTCCCAGCCGCCTCCCTCCTCGAAATCAGCGCCTCCCTCCCTTGGATCTGGCGCTGCCAGCCCGCCACCGCCACTTGGCGCCACCCAATTGGCCGGCGCCGCCGCAAAAGCCTCCCTCGCCCACTCCTCGCTTGCCACCTGTCCCCCGTGTCCCCCTGTCTCTCCTCTCCACCGCGCGGCCCGCCGGGGTCCGGGGCCAGCCTGCCAGGCCCATCGAGGCATGTCCCCGAGCCGCCAGCAGCCCGCACCGCGCCTCCAGGGGTGCCCGAGCGCCCGCACCCCCGCCGCCTTGCGCCTCCCACCAGCCGGCCACCGGAGCCCGCCGCCGGAGAGCTCCTCCAGGCCAGATCCGCGCCGCCCGCCCCTTCTCCTCCTTCCCTCTCCTTCACTCTTCCTCACCTGCTCGCTCTCTCCCTCTTTCCAGGAACCGCCGCCGCCCGTGGAGCTCGCCGCCGACGCCGCCTTCATCGGATCCGGCCGGGATCCACCGGATCCGGTTGCCCTCGGCCGGACCTACCCATTCCCACCGCCCCTCGGCCTCCTCCTGGCCTCCCTGCCGCCGCGGCAGGCCGCCACCCCTGCTGCCATGGCCGCCTCCCTCCTGCGTGCTCTTGCAGGCGCACGAGGACGAGGACGACCGGGCCTCTCCTCCCCGCGGCCCAGCAGCGCCGGCCCAAGTCGGCCTGCCTCCTCCTCCCGACTGGGCTTGGCCCAATGTGAGCAGCTCCCTCAGCCTCCAGTTTCAGCCTGCAAAGTTTTTTTTTCAGTTCTGGACGTTTAATCAATTTTCTAGAGTCTGTTAATTTTACAGAATAGTCCCCCTAGATCATGCATTTAATAACTCACAAATGGTGCATCGGATTAAAATGTTTTATATATGTAAAATGCTCAGAAAATTGTGTAGATTAATAATATGCCACTTTCATCTATGTTAAAAATGTTTAACATGCTGTTTGTGTTTATTTTGTATTATGCCATGTTAAAATGATTTATTTCATAACTAAATAACCGTAGCTCGGATTTTAATAAACTTTATATGTAAATGGGGTGGAAAAATGCCTGGTCCACTTTATTTTCCTGTTTAACAACTCCAAAATTGTGTTTAGGGAAGAACAGTACCAAATCCATAATTTGCATATGGGGATTTTCCAGAATTGTTGTTTTGTTGTTCCGGCCTCATTTAAATTTGCCTAAATAGTTAGTTTCATTATGTTTCACCTCTTGCCATGTTTAACAACATTTAGTTTTGTTGGGTAGCTTAAACGAGATTAAACTAAATAATTGATGTGGTGTTTCGTCAATATGCAACTCGTTGCATATTGAGCTCCACTTAACTTGTAGTATTGTTTGTTGCACTTTGCCATGCCATGCCTCTTTAAACCGGACATGCATCATACTTGTTTATGCATCATGCCATGTTTATGCTTGTGCATTTACCATGTTGTTTGTTTCTTTATGGTGTTGCTTCTTAGTTCCGGTAATGTTGCGTTCGTGAGGGTTCGTTCGACTACGTCCGTTCGTCTTCTTCATGGACTCGTTCTTCTTCCTTGCGGGATTTCAGGCAAGATGACCGCTACCCTGGATCTCACTACTATCATTGCTATGCTAGTTGATTCGTTCTATCGCTATGCTGCGCTACCTATCACTTGTTTATCAAGCCATCCCAAATGGCCATGAACCTCTAACCTTTGACACCTTTCCTATGCAAACCGTTGCTTGGCTATGTTACCGCTTTGCTCAGCCCCTCTTATAGCGTTGCTAGTTGCAGGTGAAGTTGAAGATTGCTCCATGGTGGACAGGATTTTGGTTGGGATATCACAAGATCTATTATATTATTAATGCATGTATATATTTGGTAAAGGGTGGAAGGCTCGGCCTTATGCCTGGTGTTTTGTTCCACTCTTGTCGCCCTAGTTTCCGTCATACCGGTGTTATGTTCCCGGATTTTGCGTTCCTTACGCGGTGGGGTGATTTATGGGACCCCCTCGATAGTTCGCTTTGAATAATACTCCTCCAGCAAGGCCCAACATTGGTTTTACCATTTGCCTCACCACCACCTATATTTCCCTTGGGAGTAATTAACCCAAGGGTCATCTTTATTACAGTCCCCCCCCGGGCCAGTGCTTGTCTAAGTGTTGGTCCGAACTAGAGCCCTTTGCAGCGCCCCCTCAGGGAAACTTGAGGTCTGGTTTTAGTTGTACGGATTGCTCATCCGGTGTTGCCTTGAGAACGAGATATGTGCAGCTCCAATCGGGATTGTCGGTGCATCGGGCGGTCTTGCTGGTCTTGTTTTACCATTGTCGAAATGTCTTGTAAACCGGGATTCCGAGTCTGATCGGGTCTTCCTGGGAGAAGGTCTATTCCTTCATTGATCGCGAGAGCTTGTCATGGGCTAAGTTGGGACACCCCTGCAGGGTATAATCTTTCGAAAGCCGTGCCTACGGTTATAGGCAGATGGGAATTTGTTAATGTCCGGTTGTATATAACTTGACACCAGATCCGAATTAAAACGCACCAACCGTGTGTGTAGCCGTGATGGTCTCTTTTCGGCGGAGTGCGGGAAGTGAACACGGTTTCTAGGTTATGTTTGACGTAAGTAGGAGTTCAGGATCACTTCTTGATCATTGCTAGTTCATGACCGTTCTGCTTGCTCTCTTCTCGCTCTTATTTGCGTATGTTAGCCACCATATATGCTTAGTCGCTGCTGCAGCCTCACCACTTTACCCCTTTCCTTTCCCTTTAAGCTTTGCTAGTCTTGATACCCATGGTAATGGGATTGCTGAGTCCTCATGGCTCACAGATTACTACAACAACAGTTGCAGGTACAGGTTGTGCAATGATCATGACGCGAGAGCGATGCTTGATCGTGTTGAGTTCTTCTTCTGCTTCTTCTTCGATCAGTGGATAGGTTCAGGTCGGCAGCCTGGGCTAGCAGGGTGGATGTCGTTTGAGTTTCTGTTTGTGTTTCATCCATAGTCGGATGATGCTCTTATGTATTGTGATGTTGTATTCGTGTGGCATTGTATGCCTTATGTATGTATCCCCATCTATTATGTAATGTTGATGTAATGATATCCACCTTGCAAAAGCGTTTCAATATGCGGGTCTATCCTTGGTGGGACCTTCGAGTTCCTTTTGGATAGGGTCGCATATTGGGCGTGACAGTCACGTATTTCCAAATTTGTGCCACCTTTTTTTCTCAAAGAGCGTGTTGGAGCCCGTGCAACAACCACACAAGTTGCACATCCACATAACACATTTACTAGTAATAAATTCTAAAGGACAAATGCCAGTATGCCACACAAGTTCATCTCCAATTCATGTGATAAATTTGTGCATGACTAGTCTACATATATTCATAGCGCTACCATTCACAACTACTGTACTCCACTTACATGTTATAGATGGGCTACATGTCCTCCTCCAGGTTCCTATCCCAAGTGTTCTTCATGGATGGCACGATCCATAGCGGCGGGCAACGGGAATCATTGTCGTAGCTTTCTAGTTCGGTTCCACACGATGGAGACTCATCCAAGCTGAAGCGGCATAAATCAGGGATAGCGTGTCCCAGCATGTCATTCATCCAGTGGTGCACACTGAAGACACAACCATGCTTCATGAACAGCAGGCCTTTTGTATCGTGCACGGAAGGTGGCATCCGCTTCACAATGGGGTAGTTGTCCCCGATGAAAAGCGAGTACTCTCCAAGAGTGTTCCTCGGCACCCACGTAGCATCACGGGGGTCGAACTCGGCGCCGTTCATCTGGTACACGCGGCATCCCAGATCTGGACACATGGTGACGTACATAGTCAAGGTCCATGCATAATAATGTTGTGCTCAAATATGGCGGTCAGTAATACTGTGCAGCAAATAGTACTACTCCGGTATAGAGGAAGTAAAATAACCGGCTTATTATATATAGCCACTCTTGGCTACATGGATGAGATAGTAAGACATGGAAAAACAAAAATGGTGGCAGCTAGTGGGTTCAAGTCTTCAAGGGCCTAGCTAGCTATACGCGTCCTCCAAGGTAAAAAAGTACTCCTACTAGTACTACTAAGTATACTACGAGTACAACAATGAAAGAGAAGGCGAGAGGGTTAAAAAATGGAATACCTGGGTAGATGGTGACGGTCCGATCGTGGTAGATTGTGTGACCATGTTGCACATCAGTGGTACCATGGGTAACGACTGCTAAGATAGTTGATCCCAATATGCCAAAGTCAACTACAAGGTTCCAGGTTAGACCGAATCGTGGATGCAAATGCACATCCAGGATCAGCGATCTTATTTTGATCGGGGGATGACTGGTCCCTGCAAAATAATGGAGTACCGTTAGGGATGCAAATGATGGTTTGTGCATTCCATTTGTAATCTCCCGTACCGTAGGATGGCAACCAGATGAAACAAGTCCCCTGGCTTGTCACCACGAAGATGCGGCCTAGATGGCACACGATATCTTCGAACGTGTAGGGGTACAAATCTGTCACCGCCAACATGTGCCAGCCTCTGCCGTTACTGCCTCTTGCATTGATGGCAATCCTTATGTCGACACCGTGATGAGATAGTAATCATCGTAGCCGTGTCGCTTTGTCGGAGGGTCCTCAATTGCTATCTTCTTCAATCTCATGTAGGCATCATCATACATATTCAAGCCCAGCCAGTCCGTAAGGCCGATCCCAATGGTGGAGAAGGGGTCTACCGGAACGGCCGCACTGCTGTGGATGTTGTGCAAAATGATGGTGGTATCCGGCCGGAGGTATGCAAGCCAATCTTCGTTGGCACCGACCCAGACCTATATATAAGACGGTGGGCAGCGGAGAAATCACGGGATGGAAATGGAATAACTAAGTGCTACATGATCAAACTCCATTACTGACCTGCTCATCGGACAAAATCTGACTACCTCCCAACGTCGGCAAATCTAGTGAAATCAACGTGCAACCATGGCCAGGGAGCGGTGGACTGTTCGAAGGATTGTCCCATAGAAGAACCTTCTCCTCGAGGACGCATGGAAGACCAACAAGCATGGCCTTTTCCCAAGCCTGTTTAAGCAGCATCTTGAAAAAGTTGGTGTAGGAAGCACCGAGTCTTGCGGCGGTGAGGACGTCGGAGCGGCGTGCGATTTCTCCCAGAGGATCATCGTCCAAGGTCTCCCAGCCCCGACGAGGAGGAGAACCGCCTGGCAAATCCATGGGAGCAGTGACGAACTGCCTTCTCTTCGGGGGGAGGGGAACTGGCGAGGAGGAGATAAGAGCGTAGTAACCGCAGGGCCTCGTCCCTTCCAACTGTAGATCGTTCCTCGGCGAAGGGGTGATGCTATTATTTACTACTAGTACTAGCATTATGGAATGTTATGGGATTGTATTATACTGTGAATAATAGCACTAGTAAGAAATTTTTGGCACTAGGTAGTAGTTTTTGGCGTGGATTAAGAAATTTCGGGTATGCTTTAGCCATTTTTTGTACACGCCAACTAGTGTCAAAAAACGTCTTACATTACGTGACGGAGGAGTACGTACTCGTACTGTAGCAGTACTAGTACTACTTTTCTCAACTAGTAGTGCGATGTACTGTACTTCTAGTCTAGTCTAGTATATTGCACCAGTTTTGAACTCTTGAATCTCAGGGCCAAGGAGCTACAGTTGGAAGTGGAGGGTACTACTGTTCTCTAGAACCATTGTTGTACTATCAATGCAGGGGAAGTACACCTACGTAGTGGCCTAGTGGGTACTCTCGTTGCTCTATTTAGCCGCTCCTCTCACGTAGCTGGCCTACTCAGCTGCTCCTCTCACGCACACACTAGCAGCCTGTTTATCAGCGATGGTTACTGTGGGGGTAGAACATTTGAGTTATGTGATACAGCGAGACTAGGCTTTTCGCTTCCATTTGTGGAGGTGTAATGGATCTCATCGAACTTTGTTAGTAGTTCCTTCCTTATGAATGAGATGAAGCAAAGCTTTTTCCTCCGTTTCAAAAAAAAACATGTCAAGAGGAATTTCTTTTATAGTAGAGACGATAATGGAGTGAAGTCCATGCGTGCAACGCCACAAGCTACAGAGTAGTAGTAGAGCACTTTACGTACAGAGCCATATTGCATAGTTCCCAATGCCCCGCCAGGCTTTT
>NW_025233600.1:0-7918 GCF_018294505.1 Triticum aestivum | reverse complement strand
AGTTGCATGTAACCCCTTATACAAAGCAAGGCGCAGACCCTGAGAAACAAAGAAATAAATGAAGCTCTGGGGGGCCCCAACAAATTTCATGCATGCATAACCGTATCATGAGCATTGCATGTTCATGTAGATGAGATCGTATGAGGCATCATTTTCATATGCATCAAACTGCAGGCTCTTGCCGCGGACTTGGTACTGAAGAGGAGAAGAGAATATGAGCCTATGTTGCGATCCCCGGCAAGCCAAAACGGATAAGTTCTTTCTCTTATCCATACGTGTTCTGTAAGTAGGTACTTGTGCATAAGAAAGCCTCGCCACCTTTGAGACTTAGGCGCTCCCATCCTTCGACTCGAACGTTGCTTTGGTCAACATGGTCGTAGTGGCCTTTGGCGAAAAGTGTTGGCAGGGGGCTGTTTCCTCTTTATGGTTTGTGCCCGGTAGGCATGGCTTTGCGACAACAAACTAAGGGCACTGGTAGGATAGCCTGCCGGGGAAACTTGTTTACTTGAATATATAGAGGCATTTCACCTCTGCATGGACATATTACATGCACAAGTACCCGACAAGGTTTATCTTTTTCATTAATATGTTGATCAACAAGTACAAGATCTTACAGAGCACAAACATGGATAAAAGAGATTACATAATTTGAACTAAAGCTTGCCAAGTGCCTACAAATTTTAGATTGAAATAAGATAAGATGCCTGTGACGCCTTTATCTCTGTCCCTCCCCTACACAGAGCTGCAAAGGGAGACCAAAAAGACGGAGGGAAGGCCTGACTAGGATTCAGCGCCTCCCCAGGATTAGGATGGCGTCGTTCCCAGGCTAGGAGGAAGAAACTGAAGGGCGGGAGTGGATGTTAACGCTTCCGGAAGCCCAACCGGTGATGATGGTGCTGCCGGCAAGCACGCCTTGTCGGAGCAGTCGTCCTCGCTCTTGAATGTGTCATGGGTGGCCACCACCTTCCTCACCACGGCCGCTCAGGAGGCCGTGCCCGCTACTGCTTAAAATTTCACCTAACGACCAGGACAGATGTTGGGCGCCTCGAGGGACTCCACAGAGAGCATGGTCGTCTCCAACAACCCGAAGCTAGAAGAATGCCGTATCCTGGAGAAGCTTGCACAAGTGCAAGAAACCCTCCCACACGCAAGACAGGCAAGACCTCGATGGGAGGGATCTACCGCTGGCAATGATGAGCCGCTCCCATGATCTCCCTTTGACATCACAGAAAAGGGGGATAGGCCACGGTTGACTACCACGCCCTGCGTCCATTATGGGCTCAAAAAGTCAACAGAGACAAAGGGAGAAGTGGCGACTACGAGCGCTACAAGTTTTAGAAAAACATATGGATAACTTTAGTATGACGGCAATGGACTGACGATGCAACCTGGATGATACCATGATGAATGCAATGAACAAATAATTACCGCGGTATAATAAATATATTATGACAAATAATCTAGAGAAGCGGTCCCGGGCTGTCACATCTTTACTCCAGCTCCATCGACGCTCCAGGCCACTGTAGGCGAGCTTGTGGAGGTGGAAGCTCCAAATCAGCTCATCGAGTAGTGGCAAGTTGCTCCAGGCCGACACATGGGGGAGCACGGCGGCACGGGCATCATGGCTGATGTGGACAATGTTGTGTCGTACCACTCCTCCCGTGTCTGCGATTGCGCCATTCGTCGTCAACGTTCTTGGAACCGTGCCCTGTTGACGGAGAAAGAAGCCCGTTTCGCTGCCATCCATGAGGCGGCAGCCAGCACGTCCGTGCCTATCGCCATCATCGAAGAGAAGTAGAACATGGGAGGCAGTTGAGGGAGTCCTGGATTAGGGGGTCCTTGGACAGCCGGACTATATGCTTATGCCGGACTGTTGGACTATGAAGATACAAGATTGAAGACTTCGTCCCATGTCCGGGTGGGACTCTCTTTTGCGTGGAAGGCAAGCTTGGCGATTCGGATATGTAGATTCCTTTCTCTGTAATCAACTCTGTGTAACTCTAGCCCCTCTGGTGTCTATATAAAATGGAGGGTTTAGTCCGTAGGACAAAAACAATCATAATCATAGGCTAGCTCCTAGGGTTTAGCCTCTATGATCTCGTGGTAGATCAACTCCTGTAATACTCATATCATCAAGATCATTCAAGCAGGAAGTAGGGTATTACCTCCATAGAGAGGGCCCGAACCTGGGTAAACATCGTGTCCCCCGCCTCCTGTTACCATTAGCCTTAGACGCACTGTTCGGGACCCCCTACCCGAGATCCGCCGGTTTTGACACCGACATTGGTGCTTTCATTGAGAGTTCCACTATGTCATCACCATAAGGCTTGATGGCTCCTTCAATCATCCACAACGACGCGGTCCAGGGCAAGGTTTTCCTCCCCGGACAGATCTTCATATTCGGCGGCTTCGCACTACGGGCCAACTCGCTTGGCCATCTGGAGCAGATCGATAGCTATGCCCCTGGCCATCAGGTCAGGTTTGGAAGCTTGAACTACACTGCCGACATCCGTGGAGACTTGATCTTTGACGGATTCGAGCCCATGATAGGTACACCCTATAGTCGCGATGAGCATGACCTGCAAATGCCCTGGCTTTAAATCTAGAGCAGATCGTGCCATCCGAGGCGGGTGGATGGACCCTGCCACAGAGGCCGCACACTCAGCGGTGATAGAGCCAAACATAGGTCTCACCTCCAAGGGGACATGTATCATCGGACCCTCGGACTCGTCTCCGGCCATAGGCTCCGAACAACATGCATTCATGCCCATCGGATCTGACTGGGCACCAATCATGGAATTT
Source organism: Triticum aestivum (assembly GCF_018294505.1). Lineage (NCBI taxonomy): Eukaryota > Viridiplantae > Streptophyta > Magnoliopsida > Poales > Poaceae > Triticum > Triticum aestivum. The sequence continues at coordinate 5,116 of NW_025233600.1, read as the reverse complement.
AGCTCCACGGATGTCTTTCAGCACTCGCCCCTGGGCGATGTTCTAAACTCATTAAAATCTCTCTCCCTATCAGGAGAATTTTGGCCGAACTATGTCCGGCTTGAGTGGGAAGTGGACGACAAAGGAATTTGTTACCCACCAACCACCCACTTAATAGCCACTGTAGATGACTTAACCGACATGCTTGACTTCGACTCTGAAGACATCGACAGTATGGATGATGATGCCGGAGAAAAACGGGAACCACCGCCCCCAGGGTGCTGGACAACCACCTCATCATATTATATATACATGGTGGACACACCCAAAGAAAGCAATGGCGATGATGCAATGGTGGATAATCCCCTTGAGAAGCAAACAAAGCGCCGATGTCAGCGACGCCGCTCTAAAGCCCGCCATAGCAAAAACAACGATACCGGCACAAGAAAGAGTAATACCCCGGACGACGCTAAAGATAACGACGACCCCGTAGACCCAGCGATGGAGCAAGATGAGCCAGGGGACGGTGAACACAGTCCGGGGCCGCTGTCCGATCACAACGATGCCGGAGACAAAATGTATAAACATGTCTCCGGAGAGGAGAACAGTCCGGACGACGATGCACACATCGTCCCAGAAATGCATTTGGAACAAGAGTACCTCCACAGAAGGCTTATTGCCACCGCGAGGAGCTTGAAGAAGTAGAAGCAACGGCTTAAAGCCGCGCAGGATACGCTCAACCACAAATGGAACAAAGTGCTCGACACGGACAAAATAAACGGTGGTGATCGCCACACAAAGAGCTACCCAAAACGCAAGCTGCTTCCCGAATTCAATGACGAGGCTATCACGCCCATTCTGCCGAAGAACAATACGGCCGATCTGGCAGACCGACCACCCCGTGGCCGAGACAGAGCGGCTAATGACGCTGCACACAAGTCAACACACGATCTACATGAGCACCTGGACAAAAGAGCCGGTATGGCCAGGTCCATCTATGGATCTAGGAAGCGTGCTCCTACGCAGGATCACAACCACCAAACCGACTATACTGATCGACTACTAGCTCGGAATCAACACCGAACACTACAGTCGTCGGATGCATGCCACGACACATCCAAATATAGGTGTGCCGCACACCCCCTGTGCTTCATCGATGAGGTGTTGGATCATGAATTTCCAGAGGGGTTTAAACCCATAAACATCGAGGCATACGACGGAACGACAGACCCTGCAGTCTGGATTAAGGACTTTATTCTTCACATCCATATGGCTCGCGGAGACGGTCTCCATGCCATCAAATACCTGCCCCTCAAGTTGAAAGGACCAGCTTGGCACTGGTTGAAAACCCTCCCCGAAAACTCAATTGGAAGTTGGGAGGAACTCGAGGACGCTGTCAGGGCTAATTTTCAGGGGACCTATGTCCGACCTCCGAATGCAGACGATTTAAGTCACATAATCCAACAGCCCGGAGAGTCAGCCCATAAGCTTTGGAATAGAATTCTCACCAAGAAGAACCTCGTCGACTGTTCGGATGCCAAAGCCTTAGCAGCTTTCAAACACAGTGTCCGGGACGAATGGCTCGCTAGACACCTTGGCCAGGAAAAGCCAAGGACAATGGCAGCCCAAACAACTCTCATGACCCGCTTTTGCACGGGCGAGGACAGTTGGTTGGCCCGCAGCGGCAACAGCGACCCGGGCACATCCGAAATCAGGGATGGCAATGGTAAGCCGCGATGCAATAAAAGCAAGCGTCGAAATAATGAAGACAGCCCAGACAACACAGCGGTAAATGCTGGATTCAGGGGCTCTCGACCCGGTCAACGGAAAAAGCCATTTACAGGCAGCAGAGATGGACCATCCAGCCTAAATAAAATTCTGGAAAGATCCTGTCAGATTCATGGCACCCCCAAGAAACCTACGAATCACACCAACAGAGAATGCTGGGTCTTCAAGCAGGCCGGCAAGCTAAATGCCGAACATAAGGGGAGGGAGCCGCCAAGTGAATATGAGGATGAACCTCACCAGCCAAACACTAGGGGACAGAAAAAATTTCCACCCGAGGTCAAGACAGTGAACATGATCTACGTCACCCACATACCAAAGAGGAAGCGCAAACGCGCACTCCGAGACGTATATGCTCTAGAGCCCTTCGCCCCCAAATTCAACACATGGTCGGCCTGCCCAATCACTTTTGATCGCAGGGATCATCCGACTAGTATCCGGCATGGAGGTTCGGCTGCCTTAGTACTCGACCCAATAATTGATGGCTACCATCTCACCCGAGTCCTCATGGACGGCTGCAGTAGTCTTAATCTGATATATCAGGACACTATCCGCAAGATGGCGATAGACCCGTCAAGAATCAGCCAAAGCAGTACTACCTTTAAAGGAGTAATACCAGGTGTAGAGGCCCGCTGTACGGGCTCTCTAACATTAGAGGTTGTATTCGGTTCTCCCGACAACTTTCGAAGCGAAGAACTAACTTCGACATCGCTCCATTCCGAAGCGGCTATCATGCACTACTGGGAAGAGCAACCTTCGCTCGTTTCAATGCAGTACCGCATTACGCTTATCTTAAACTTAAGATGCCTGGTCCACGTGACGTCATCACAATCAGCAGAAATACAGAGCGTTCCTTGCGTGCGGAAGAATATGTGGCGGCTCTAGCAGCCGAACCCCTGAACGGTCTCTCCAACCCGAATAAATGATCGGTCTTCGAGACCACGGACACGGCTAGAGGTGTCCGGCGCACCACTAGTTGTAGCGGCCCAGATAAACCTGAGCTTGGTCAACGGATATGCCCCCATATGTGGTGCTAGGGGCTGCCCGCATGTAAAAGGGTCCATAGTTCGGCTCGACCCTACTAATACACAATAGATTGAATTCTCATGGTTCATTAAGTATAACCAACTTTTTGCACGGTCACACCAAATTCTTTCACCTAGGTTTTTCCTTTTTTTACAGATGACCATCATGATACACCCTTCCAGGATATGGCACAACAGAGACAAAGGCGCAGACGTGCAGTAGGGCCCCGTTCAAAGGTTTCTTTCTAGATTAAGACCCTGTGTAAACCTTTTTTATTGTCTCTTATTGCCTCACACCCTCCGGGCACTTAAAATAACCAAGAGGGATACTGGAGTTATTGGCAAGCTTTGGGATCTATGCTCTCACCACAGACGCTCCTTTGTCACGCCAGATTAATGCACGTACCTGGAAATCCAGGGCTCATTATCGAGGGCGGTACCCAGCCCAGTATATGTTGTAAAGTCCGAATACCTTCGGGAGTGTTCAGCGTCGCGAGTTTGGCCTTATATGCATCAGCTCTGAATCATGTCTTTGGTCAATAGTTGGGTTCGCCCGGCTCCCATGTTTTGCTACCTTACGTTTCGCTCTGTCGGCTAAGGTGGCACCGAGAGAACTACTGCGATTGTGCCCTGGTTCATCCGGATGAGCACCTCGGTAGAGAAAGGTGAAAACTGACTGTCATGATAAAGGGAGAGACTGGTCAACCACTCGATGACTCGGCGGAATCTTCACGATTCCTCCACATTAATGAAGGACCGGTTTCCTGGTCATGTATGTACGCGCACTGTATTCGGATGAACGCGGATATACCAGGGGCTATATAGTAGCCCCACCGTCAAACTCCTATGGCTAAGTGAAAGTGTTAAAGCTATATAGTTCGATTGCCTCATTCATCGCGCCATCACCTCCTTAATGGACCAAGATGTTGGATCAAGTGTGATTACGCGCTTTGCCGAACACCCCCGCATTATATGCGAGGGGGCTGAAGCCGACGACTGCAAACTTTCAGGTTATATACATATATACATAAGCGGCCGCACAGGAGGCACTACAATACTTTACGGGCAAAAGTATAAATATAGCCTTTATTATCAAAAGCATTGTTTTTACAATCAAGATACATGTCACTGGAACATGGTATTCTTTGTTCCTTGAGCCTCTATTAAATGGGTACCTTCTAGGACTTCTTCAAAATAGTGCTCGGGCGAGTCCAGGCCCCCGTGCGGACCCCCGGTTGCAATATTGGTGGCCTCCATCTTCGCCCAATACGTCTTAACACGGGCAAGGGCCATCCGCGCACCCTCTATGCACGTCGACCTCTTGACAGCGTCGATATGTGGCACATCACGAATAAATCGTTGCACCAAACCAAAATAACTATCCAGACTTGGTTCCTTCAGCCACAGATGATCCACGACAGCCTTCATGGCAAGCCCGGACAACCTATGGAGCTCAGCCCACTCAGCCATTTGCTTATTCAGCAGGAGCGGACGCCTTGGATTACTGAACTGTGACCATAACAATCTTTCCACCTCATGATCTTTTTGATCTTTGAAATACTCAGTCGCATCAGTAGCACTCTTTGCTAAATCCAAGTATGCGTCTGCAGAACTCCACAACTGATCAAGAGGGTCATACTTCGGATCGCCAAACTTCATTCGCAATAAAAAGGGCCTCCCAGCCGTGATATCACTGGCTTGCCGAAGATCCTCCCGCGCCGCTCTGATTTCAGAGCGGGTTTCCTATGCTGCTTGCAAGGCCTTCTTTAGGTCAGCCGTCTTAATTTGATTTTCCCTTTCAAGAAGCTCATATCGGCTGGCGGCATTTTGCAGCTCAAGAGCCATGTTGGCTATTTTATCCTCACTTTGTCGATGAGCAGCCTATTCGGCTTTTAATTCCTCAGTTGCCTTCAGGGCGGCCGCATCACTTCTCCTGGCTTGCTCCTTGGCCCGGGCAAGTTTTGCCTAAGGGTCCCCACGGCGGCAGCTCCATCTGCAGTCAAAGCATACTATAAATACTAGCATCATGCTCTTATTAATATTTGCTGACCACCCAAATATACATACCCTATGCCTCGTCACGCCGCTTGTTCACAAGCGTGATGTCTGCATCCGCCACGTCAAGTTGCCGCCTCAGTTCGGCAAATTCAGCAGTCCGGTCAGCCGCCGGGTCTGCAGCCGCCTGTGCACAAATGTAGCACTATCATTACCTGAGACTATGATCCTCTGCTCGCCTCGTCCGGACGGCAACCAGAGTCTCAGGGGCTACTATCTATACAAAGCACACCTTGCGCGTATGGTACAATCAAATATATATATATATATAT
>NW_025233599.1:6089-7920 GCF_018294505.1 Triticum aestivum | reverse complement strand
CTGAGTCTGAGTTATCCTGACATCAATCAGATCTGAATCTCGGTCAGATATGATGGTTGGAACATATTTCCAAGAGTTATAACATTGGCCTATGTATGACCCGGTAAGGTGATGTCATGCCTAACACACCTGGCGGGAGGACCTATTGTTATAAGTTTTACTTTTTAGCAAGGCTAGCTATTCTTCCATGAGGAAATTGTAAGACTTACTCTATAAGTTGTTCCTGATGGATCCTTTTTGTTTCCAAAGTCTGATCTTCACCTGTTGACCATGTCAATGCTATCTCGGAGCATGTCTATGGTACTCTGATTTTAAACAGGAACATTTGAAGCCCAAAGCTAATTGTTTCCTGCTCAATTATCCACACACCGTTGTATGGGTAATGTCATGAAATTTCTCTCCCGTACCTAAAGAGTTTTCTACATTATATCACGTCATGGATATCATGCTCTGCTTGTCCTTGGGAAGGATATACCCTTGAAATATGTGTTTAAACACATTTTCCTTTCCATTCTTCTGTTTAATCTAATAATCATATTTTCCATTCCATTGTTTGGTTTGACCTTTCTGGTGATCTATATGATCTAAGCAGTAATATTCTCCTGCTTATGTAAACACCTCGGTGTACAACTCTGTCAGTAAGACCCTGTTATTATTGTTGGTGACATTTCGGTAACCACCGATGGACGAGAACTTTGCCTAATGGTCCGCCTCGTTTCAACGAGCAGGAAAATGGTTCTCTTCGTCCCTCGCCCTTGGTACCGAAAATGTTGCTGACATATAACTGACAGGCTACCCTCTGACATGCCTTGCTATCATGATCGTGCAAGATGTCACCGCCCTTCCTACTTTTAACCCACATGGTGGGCCCATAACCCACAGTTCCACAAGATCGAAACCTGACTCTCCTGTGCACCCCCTGTTCCCAAATTTATTCATCGCGCGTGGCCTCGTATGTAATTCACGGACCATCGTCCTACTGATCTATACTGGCATCAGACATAATACTTATTCCGATTGCTTTGAACCCCTTTCACACTTTGTTTCAGGCTTCGAACGATTGCCTACCCGTTTGAAACTTCTCATGGTACTTTCTTACTTGCTCTCGGCTTTTCTGAAGGTTTAGTTCGAGAGATACTTTCCGCCACCTTCCCCGATGATATTGACCAGATAGTAAACCCTGCAGAAGTCCGTTCTTCCAGAATACCCCCTTACTCTGTCGTAAGTACGATGGAGTTCCCGAAGAAAGGACGACAACCTTATCATGATGACCTGAAGCAGAGGACTGAAGACATGAACGTAATGGATTGACTTCTTCGAGAAGAGCAACTATGACCGAGAAGAATCGTTAGAGTTTCGTAACCAGATCCCTTCCCCCTTATAACCGCTCCTAAATCTCGGGATGAGATTTCTTGTAGTGGAGGAGAATTGTGACGCCCGGATAATCAAGCTACAGTAAAACTCTGCTAATGGTGCCACGTTACCTCCGTTACTGTTGCTAATCTATCGTTAGATCAAAACCGGTCCAAAATTCAAAGTTCAAAATCAAGCAAACAATAAAGGTTTTCAAATATTAAAACTAAAATGTTCGGAGTGAACCAAATATTGCATAGATAATACTGGTGGAGAAACCTAACTTTAATAAAATGTTTAAGTGTTCAAAATAATTAAAATAGAGGTTTAAATATTAAAATAAATGCCTTGTGAATTTTATAAAATATTAAACTATTTTAATTTGAGTTGGGAATTAATGTGGCAATAGTATATTTAAAAGTATTAATTTAAGTGCTAGTGATAATTTTATAAAACTAAAATAAAAGAGGAACTAAAA
>NW_025233599.1:0-2295 GCF_018294505.1 Triticum aestivum | reverse complement strand
TTATTCTGGCATTCTGCAGTTCAGTCCACTGATATGGCCCTTTACACATATACCCGTGCATATGTAGTGTAGCTCCTTGCTTGCGAGTACTTTGGATGAGTACTCACGGTTGCTTTTCTCCCTCTTTCCCCCTTTCTATACCTGATTGTCGCAACCAGATGCTAGAGTCCAGGAGCTAGAGATCCCGAGGGTGATGCTACATGGAGTTCGGCTTCGAGGAGTAGTTAGGAGGTCCCAGGCAGGAGGCCTTGCCTTTTCGATCGTTGCTACTTTTGTGCTAGCCTTCTTAAGGCAAACTTGTTTAACTTATGTCTGTACTCAGATATTGCTGCTTCCGCTGACTCGTCTATGATCGAGCACTTGTATTCGAGCCCTCGAGGCCCCTGGCTTGTATTATAATGCTTGTATGACTTATTTATGTTTTAGAGTTGTGTTGTGATATCTTCCCGTGAGTCCCTGATCTTGATCGTACACATTTGCGTGCATGATTAGTGTACGGTCAAATCGGGGGCGTCACAAGTTGGTATCAGAGCCAACTGCCTGTAGGAATCCCCCTTTCTAACTCCTTGGCCGAAGTTGAGTCTAGTCAGTGAAAACTGTTTTACTAACATGGCTGTGTGGCTTACGGGCCCACGTCGCCATTGGGTGGTATTAGGATCTTTTACTCCTTGTCTATACTCTGGGACTCTGATCTCTCTTCTATTCGGGTTAAGTGAATTTTTACTAAATCTAACATTAGGATCTCGTTATCACTTTCACCCGGAGAGCCCCTTATTACTGATGATCGTCTGCTGCACGTGAAGACCCTGAAGATACTCTCCGCTGATAACCCGAGAACTTGTGTTCATTGCTTTTGCAATTCCCTTTTATCGATAAACTCCTATGAATAACCACGTATACTCGCCATTCATACAATGTTTCCCAGTTGATCTTGTTATTACAAGATACCCCGAAATTCTCTTTGTTGTTCCGAGAATCCTTTGAGCTTACTGCCTTGCTGTTCTTTGTCACCTGAATACCCCTACGGATAATTCTCGCACTTACCGAGTATCCGGTCATCCCCAGTTGTTTCAAGTATTCCACAATAGTCTTCAAAATACTATTCGATCTTCCGATAATCCTCAGGAGCCAATTGCTCTTGAAATTCTTGTTTGCGTGCATTATGGTTAATCCCATAATTCTCGTAATCTTATTGGCATCTCTTGTCACTATCATTTTGAGTCCGTTGATTCAATTTGTTGCGAATGCTTGCAATCCTCAATCATAGCCTAGAATTCATTCTTCCGGCTCAGACGTCATTTTATACGTGAGCTGGATCTCGACCTGTCAAATCGTCATCGATTGTACCCCTAAGGCTATTCAACTTATCCATCCCTAATCAGAGCATTGCTTCTGGTCCCTTGTCTTGGAATTCATAATTCCTTTGCATTTGAGCTTTTGAGTTAGTCAGTTGTTTCTATAGTCTGATTTCCTTGCATTCTTTCTTCCTCTGGTTGAGTACTGATGCTCACATCAGATCCCTTGGGGACCACCAGACCCTTTTGTCAGATTTTATCCGACAATGTCCTCCATATTAAATAAGCTGGTGAGCTTTTCCTCGGATACATGATGCCTTTGGTAAATTGTATCCTCTGCCTTGTGAACCATACTCTACTTTCGAGCTTGTATTATTTACTCCGAAGTTTGTGGTATATGTTCTAAGAAGCCCTGATGGGTTGAACCTATGCCTTCCTTAATATGTGTGAACTCGAAAGTTTTCACGAGTCATGCTCTCCTGGTATTTTGCCATATAAAATTTCAACACTACAACTTCATCGAACGCGAGAAGTAAATGAAAGGATATGCATTGGAGAAGTGGGAGTCGACCTTGAACTTTGTGTTCATGCCCATGGACACGATGTAGATCTTATCATTAAAAGCTTCTCTTAAATTAATTATTCCCTTGGTATAAGTTCATCTTATATCTGGGATCTGGCCTTTTGCAATCGTGGTTCCGACCATGTTCTCCTTTAAATACCATTTCTTGGACAAGTTAAATCACTTGTCTTCTGCAGGTCAATACGCCTGCCCAACCTCTATTATGATCTACCTTTGAGTATTACCCCTGGTATCTCGGGGATATCTTACCATTGCACTACATCTTATAAACTTTGATGAAGTACTACCTTACCTTGTCTTTGTCACTTCATGGGCTCTGGGTTGTTTGTCAACCGAGAACACCGAATAGTGAATCAAGTCCGCACTCCGATTCAATAACTCTAGGTAATTTTCGTTGCTTACGAGTTTAATAATCAT
>NW_025233598.1:0-7920 GCF_018294505.1 Triticum aestivum | reverse complement strand
TGCTCTAGCAAGAGAGAGGGATCGTCAACTCCGTAGTCGTACTGGGTAGCAGCGGCGTCGGTCTCGGTGTCTAGCGAGATAAGAGGGGGAAGAAATAATAAATATAATGCAAACAAATGCATGACGATGCATGACACGACAAAGCGTGATGCTAGGTGTGCCCTAACGCGGTACGAGGTGGTACCGGTGAAGGGGGAAACCTCCGGGAATTATCCCCGGTGTTTCGCGTTTTCGGACAGACGAACCGGAGGGGGAAAGTTGCGCATTTGCTATGCTAGGGATGCATGGCGGACGAACGGGCTGCATATCCGGATTCGTCTCATCGTTCGATGCAACTTTCATGTACAAAGTTTTTCCATCTGAGTTACGTTTAAAAGATATGATTTTCTAAAGATTTTATTAATTTATGGAATTTAATTAATTAGTTAAATTAATTCAAAATTGGATATATGACATCAGCATAATGTCATGCTGATGTCAGCAGTCAACAGGGGTTGACTGGTCAACCTGACCAGTGGGTCCCACTAGTCAGTGACACATCTTAATTAAACATTTTAATTAGCCTAATTAGTATTAATTAGGGGTGGGCCCCACTATCATACTCTGTTAGTTAATTAACATTAATTAATTAGGTTAATTAGTCATTAGATTAATTAATCTTAATTAGTTAATTTAATCAGAATTAATTAAGTTAATTATTTATTTGTTTTTATCTTTTATTATTAATTTATTTATTTTATTTTTATTATTTTTGTTTCCCTTTTTTAACGTTCTGAGGGCGGGGCCCATACGTCATAGGCCCTGGGGGCCTTTAGCGGCAACGGCCTTAGCGGGCAGCGGGCGTGCGGGCTCACGGGCGCGGCCATGAGCGCCCACCGGGGCAAGCCCAGGCGCTGGCCTCGGGCGCGGCCGCCGGCGACAAGGAGGCAGCCAGGGGCGACGAGGCAGCAAGCAACGGCGAGTGGGAGCGGCCGGCAATGTGGCAGAGGCCAGGGGAGAGGAACGGGGCACAGGGCGCGAGCAGCCGAGGCCCGGCGGGGCGCGTGCCGCCGGCCATGGCGTGGGCGCGGTGAGTGATGAAGCTATGTACCTAGGGTAGGGTCATGGACCTGTCCCAACTGCCCTACCCAAGGACATCTCTAGAAGAAATCACCTTTCAATCGACTTGGAGGTGTTCCACTTGACAGACTCGAAGACACTCGACCAAGAAGCAATCACTCGACCAAGACCAAACCACTCGACGGCCAGGAGACCTAAAGGCACTCCGCACGCTAACGGTCAGTTATTAAGTAGCTTTTATGATCATCATAGCACTTTATTAGGGGCGTTACCAGTAACGCCCGACCTTAATGTATTTAAAACCATGCACAACTGAGGGCCGGAGGGGTCCGGCGAACTCTATATAAGCCACCCCCTCCTCAGTGTAAAGGGTTCGCACCCCTGTAATTCATACACGCATAATCCAGTCGACCGCCTTCGGGCACCGAGACATAGGGCTATTACTTCCTCCGAGAAGGGTCTGAACTCGTAAACCTCGTGTGCTTAACTTCTCCATAGCTAAGATCTTGCCTCTCCATACCTACCCCCCTACATTACTGTCAGACTTAGAACCACGACAGTTGGCGCCCACCGTGGGGCCGGTGTTTTAGCGATTTGTTGGAGGAGTTGCGATCTTTTCCGATCCAAATAATCATGGTTTCTGGCAGAGTTTTGGTGGAGGGCCGCGAGATCCATCTCGGCGCGCTCACGTTCATCGCCGACGACTCCGCTTGGCTTCAGGAGGCTCCGCTCGACGTGGACGCACTCCCTGTCTGCGGGGCAACGCACTTTAGCGCGTGCGTCCGCGGCGTTCTCTTGCGGCAACCGTCGACCCCCTACCGGTCGGCTCCTGTGTTGTCCTCTCTCCCTATTTCTCGCCGGCGCAAGCGCTCCGGTCGGTCGAGACTTCAGCGGTGGGTAAGACACGTGGTGGCACGCCAGTCGGCCACCCCTCAAGTCGCGGCGATCGAGCCCGATGAATCCCTCTACGGCCTGTTCGATATGTCGACTGGCTCCGCAGAGACCGCATCCGAGAGCGACAGCAGTGATCCGGCGGCGGAGGTTCTGATGGTCGATGGACCGCCCAGTCCTCCCGGTTTTCCCCGCACCGACGAAGGCGCAGGTGGAGGTGACCCGTCGCGTCCCCATGAGGAATATCTCCCCGAGCCTCTCACGTCGCTGCAGAGAGAAGAACTTCATCGCCGGAACATGGATGCACTGCACACTCCTATCGTTTGAGAAACCCCCGAGGCTCGTGCCTTGGAGGACGCGCGCCTGGCAAACTTGGCCGAGCGCACTCGACTGGAGAACCTCCAGCGAGCACTCGACGAGCGTGCGTGACAACGGGTTCCAGAATCCAGTCGACATCAGCTCTTTCCGCCCCCGCAGGTATATCGAACTCCGATTCAAAATTTAGCAGCTGCAGCCCGTATAGCAGAGTCGATTCAGCCTTCCCAGTCGGAGGCTGGCAGAGGCTTGCTGCAGATCAGAGTGTTACTCCGAGCAGCAGGAGACTAGAATTCCGCTGTTTCTCAGTCGCAGAACAGGATTCATAGCAGATTCGTTGCTGCAGACACAGTCCAGTCGGCTCATAGCCCAAGATCGCCCCCGAGGCGTGAGGGACGTGGGGACCGGCGTAATCAGTACGGGAACCGTGAGCAGTATGATCACCGATGCGATCATGACGATCGACGTCGAGTGCCCACCCCTCCCCCGAGGAGCGAGTCGTATGCGCCTCGGCAGCAAGATGACAGGCGCCCTCATAGTGTTGGGCGAAGGATTCCAGTTGACCCCAGGGAACCAGGCTTTGATGCGAGATCCATTCTCGTTCAAGGTTTGGTCGACAGGAACAGGGCTCACCGAGAAGGTCACGACAGAGATGCACCTACCAGCAGCAGAGTACATGTTTCGGGGCCAGAGTGCTTTAGTAGAGCCATCAGGGCCGTTGTGATTCCTCCCAACTTCAAGTTGGCGACTGGAGTCAGTAAGTTCACTGGTGAGTCCAAACTCGATACTTGGCTTGAAGACTACCGAGTGGCCGTCCAGATTGGCGGCGGCAATGATGAAGTGGCCATGAAGCACCTGCCTCTCATGTTGGAGGGCTCGGCCAGAGCGTGGCTGAATCAGTTAGCACCCAGCAGCATTTACACTTAGGAAGATCTCGCCCGAGTGTTTGTCACCACATTTGAAGGAACATGCAAGCGACCGGCGGGGCTGACGGAACAGCGGTCTTGCGTGCAGAAGCCGAATGAAACTTTGAGGGATTAAATCCAGAGATGGATCACGTTAAATCACACGGTAGAGAATGTGCCTGACCACAAAGCAGTCTGTGCCTTCAAAGAAGGTGTCAAGTACAGAGAACTGAATCTGAAATTCGGTCGAACCGGAGATATGTCTCTGAATCGGATGATGGAGATTGCCACCAAGTACGCTAATGGTGAATATGAGGATCGACTCAGGAGTGGCAAGCTCAAGCCAGTCGCTCAAGAAACCGGAGGAAATTCCAATCGAAAACAGAAGCGTAAAGCCGAGCCAGCTGCTCCTGGGGAAGCCTTGGCTATAACTCAAAGAAAGTTTAAGGGGAAACCCAAAGGACCTTGGAACCCCAAGAAAGTTAAAGACCAAGATGGAAATGATGTGTTGGATTTGCCATGTCACATCCACACCAAGAAAGATGAAGAGGGTAAGTTCATTTACCCAAAACATACCACTCGACAGTGTCGGCTCTTGATCTAGTAGTTCCAGGGCAAGCAGCCCAAAGATAAGGAAAAGGAGTTGGAAAAAGTTGAGGACAAGGAAGACAGTGACGATGGATACCCCCAGGTCAATTCCACCCTGATGAGTTTTTCTGATGTTGAAAGCAAAAGTCGACTGAAAGTTATCAACCGTGAGGTGAATATGGTTGCTCCGGCAACACCTAGTTATCTGAAGTGGTCTCAGACTGCCATCACATTGGACCAGTCCGATCACCCAACACACATTTCCACCCCTGGGAGGCAAGCTCTGGTGGCCGACCCAGTTGTTGAAGGCACTCGACTGACCAAAGTCTTGATGGATGGTGGTAGTGGTTTGAACATATTGTATGCTAAGACGTTGAAAGGGATGGGCATTCCGATGTCCAGACTCAGTGCCAGCAACATGAGTTTCCATGGAGTCATTCCTGGAAAGAAGGCTGAGTCACTCGGCCAGATTGCTCTTGATGTGGTTTTCGGTAATTCCAAGAATTACCGCAAAGAAAAGTCGACGTTCGAAGTTGTAGATTTCCAGAGTGCGTATCACGCTATTTTGGGCAGGCCGGCTTATGCACGCTTCATGGCTCGACCATGTTATGTGTATCTCAAATTGAAGATGCCTGGTCCCAAAGGTGTGATCACTGTTACGGGCAATCGGAAGAAAGCAGAAGAGTGTTTTCAGAAAGGTTCAAAGATCGCTGATGCTCAGATGGCAGTGGTGGAGCTGCAGGAATACCAGAAGACTGCAGACCCGAGTGATTTGTTGCGAGCCAAGAAGCCCGCTACAGAATCAGCTTTTCAGTCATCTGGTGAAACGAAATCGGCTCACATCCATCCGACTGATCCCAGTGCTGCTCCGACTCATATCTCAACAACACTCGACTCCAAATAGGAAGTAGCACTCATCCAGTTCCTCCGTGAGAACTGGGACATTTTCGCATGGAAGCCTTCTGACATGCCGGGTGTTCCCAGGGAGCTGGCTGAGCACCGCCTAAGAGTCGACTCAAAAGTAAAACCTATCAAAGAACATCTCCGACGGTCCGCCGTCCAGAAGAGAAAGGCTATTGGCGAGGAGGTGGCTCGGCTCTTAGCAGCGGAGTTCATCCGAGAAATCTACCACTCCGAGTGGCTCGCCAACGTTGTCATGGTCCCCAAGAAGGACAACTCACTTCGCATGTGCATTGACTTTAAACATATCAATCGGGCCTGCCCGAAAGATCATTTGCCTCTCCCCCGCATCGACCATATAGTCGACTCGACTGCGGGATGTGAGCGACTGTCTTTTTTAGATGCCTATTCTGGGTACCATCAGATCCGTCTGTATGGACCTGACGGGATCAAAACATCTTTCATCACTCCATTCGGGTGCTTCTGTTATGTTACCATGCCGTTCGGCCTCAAGAATGCCAGAGCCACATTCATGAGGATGATTCAGAAGTGTTTGCTCACTCAAATCAGTCGGAATGTGGAAGCATACATGGATGATATTGTGGTCAAGTCACGGAAGGGTTCCAACCTACTAACTGACCTTGCTGAAACCTTTGCCAACCTCAGGAGGTATGATATCAAGCTTAATCCATCAAAGTGCACATTCGGAGTTCCTGGCGGAAAATTACTTGGTTTTCACGTTTCCGAACGGGGAATCGACTCCAATCCAGAAAAAGTCGGTACTATACTCTGATTGAAAAGTCCTGTGCGAGTGCACGACGTCCAGAAGCTTACTGGTTGCTTGGCCTCTTTAAGTTGATTCATATCTTATCTCGGTGAAAAGGCATTGCCTCTTTACCGATTGATGAAGAAGTCCGACAAGTTCGAGTGGACTCCCGAAGCTGATGCAGCGTTTGCAGAGCTCAAAGCTCTGCTCTCCACCCAGCCAGTGCTTGCTGCCCCAATCAGCAAGGAGCCTTTGCTTTACATCGCAGCCACGGGACAAGTCGTTAGTACGGTACTTACGGTCGAGCGGGAAGAAGAAGGAAAAGCCTTCAAAGTTCAGCGCCCAGTGTATTATATTTCTGAAGTTTTGACCCCGTTGAAGCTTGTATATGGGATTTATATGACCACAAAGAAAGTTGCTCACTACTTCTCTGATCATTCCATTACAGTCGTCAGCGACGCTCCATTGTCAGAGATCCTGCATAACAGAGATGCAACTGGTCGAGTGGCAAAATGGGCGATTGAACTCCTTCCTCTAGATATCAAGTTTGAGTCAAAGAAAGCTATCAAGTCCCAGGCAATAGCAGATTTCGTCGCCGAGTGGATTGAACAACAACTGCCGACTCAGGTTCACTCGGAGCATTGGACCATGTTCTTCGACAGTTCCAAAATGCTGAATGGTTTCAGTGCCGGGGTGGTGTTGGTCTTCCCCCGAGGAGATAAGCTCAGATATGTTCTTCAAATCCACTTTGATTCCTCCAATAACGAGGCAGAATATGAAGCACTTTTATATGGGTTGCGCATGGCCATTTCACTCGGCGTCCGTCGCCTCATGGTCTATGGCGACTCAGATTTGGTGGTTAATCAGGTGATGAAGGAGTGGGACGTCAGAAGTTCATCCATGACTGGTTATTGCAATGAAGTGAGAAAGCTGGAGAAGAAATTCGTGGTTAGAGCTTCATCACATACCCCAACTGAAAAATCAAGCAGCTGATGATTTGGCAAAAATAGGTTCCAAAAGAGAAGCCATTCCCAGCAATGTGTTTTTGGAACACATCCACACACCATCAGTTCAGGAGGATCCCTTCACTGAAGAGGCCCCGCAGCCAAAAAGTGCCACGGATCCGACCGAAGTTGAAGTTCCAGCTGTGGTCGACCTGATCATGGAAGTCTTGGTCATCACTCCCGACTGGACAGTACCGTACATCGCGTACATCCTAAGGAAAGAACTCCCAGAGGACGAAGAAGAGGCTCGACAGATCGTCCGTCGATCCAAGGCCTTTACAGTCATAAAGGGACAGTTGTGTAGAGAAAGCGCGACTGGAGTCAGTCAGAAGTGTATAACACCAGAAGAAGGTCAGATGATCCTTGATGATATCCACTCGGGGACCTATGGTCATCATGCGTCCTCTCGGACCATTGTGTCTAAAGCATACCGAGCGGGATTCTACTGGCCAAGAGCGAATGAAATGGCGAAAGAGATAGTCAACAAATGTGAAGGATGTCAGTATTACTCCAATATGTCGCACAAGCCCGCGTTAGCCCTGAAAACCATTCCACTCGTCTGGCCCTTCGTTGTTTGGGGGCTGGACATGGTTGGACCACTAAGAATGGGCAGAAGCGGCTTCACTCATGTGCTATTAGCAGTAGACAAGTTCACCAAATGGATTGAAGCTAAGCCTATCAAGAATCTTGATGCTTGCACTGCTATCAGCTTCATCAGAGAGTTGATATTCAGATATGGAGTTCCGCACAGCATCATCACTAACAATGGGTCAAACTTCGATTCCGACAAATTCAGGGCCTTTTGCGCCTCTCAGGGCACACGAGTCGACTATGCTTCGGTCGCTCACCCCAGTCTAATGGACAAGCGGAAAGAGCAAACGACTTAATTCTCAAAGGACTGAAACCTCGATTGATGCGCGATCTCAAGCATGCAGCAGGAGCGTGGGTCGACGAGCTTCCATCAGTTCTTTGGGGATTGAGGACAACCCCGAACTGATCGACCGGAAGAACCCCATTCTTTATGGTCTACGGAGCCGAAGCAGTCTTGTCGAGTGACCTGCTTCACAACGCCCCCCCGAGTCGAGCTCTACTCTGAAGATGAAGCAGAACAAGCCCGGCAGGACGCAGTCGACCTCCTGGAAGAAGAAAGAGAAATGGTCATGATCCAATCGACCATCTATTAGCAAGACTTGCGTCAATTCCATGCCAGAAATGTGAAGAGTCGAGCCTTCCAAGAAGGAGACTTAGTCCTCCGAGTGGATCAGCAGAAACCACACAAACTCGCTCCTACTTGGGAAGGCCCCTTCATAGTCACCAGAGTCCTCCACAATGGAGCGTACCACCTCTATAATGTCGATCGACAGATTGCTGAGCCATGAGCCTGGAATGCGGAGCTACTCCGCCCCTTTTATACTTGAATTCTCACTCGGATGAGATGTAATAAGAAAAAACTCCTGTAGTTTATTTATCAAAGACAAGAGCGTTCTAATTT
>NW_025233597.1:6097-7921 GCF_018294505.1 Triticum aestivum | reverse complement strand
CCTAATTGAGCTAATTTGGTATTTTATCTTCTAATTATAATAATTGAAATAAAGTATAAGTTTGATTTCTTATACTTGGGCCTAACTGAGCTAATTTGCTCTTTTCTCCTCTAATAATAAATGAAAATAAGATATAAGTTTTGTTTCTGAAAAAGAAACATAAATTAGAAAATGCAGAGCCCGTACTTTAACTATTTATGAATGATATAAAGTAAATTATTATTAATAGTAAGGAGGCATTTATCTCTAGTTGGATAAAGTCGCAATGACAATGCAAAAACTATACATACACGGCACTACAAAAATGTATATATACTAGACATATGCAACCAAGAACTAGTGCACTTGATAATTTAGTGAGCAACGTTGCACTCGATCGCCGCCGATAAGAAGGTCATGCAGCTCGTGGAACTGGTCACACTCACACCCCTCGGCGCCAATCTCTGCTAGTGCTGCCACGAGCTTCGGCAGCATGTTGGAAAGCGCCAGTCTTAACCCGGCTGAGCATGATCTATCGTCCTTGCTCCCCTTGGTGGCGCATGCATCACCATCGAGCATGCCAACTACACACCCTCTGAGGTATGCCTCACATGCTCGAAGAATGAACCTCCCTCGGCGGCAGAAGTGATCCTTAATGAATCCCTCAAATCCACATGGCGGTCGGCGGAACAAGTGGATCATCGTCCAAAGGGTGAGCAAGTAAGCATTTTCATTGTATGGCAGTGCGTTGCGGCATCCCTCTGGCTTGTCAACTAGGGCCTGATAACCGACCTCATTGTAGTATGGTTGGTCGTTGAGTATAAGACCCTGTATAGAGACGACGGCCTGTAGGAGACTTGATGTAGATGGTGACCAGACTTCAGATGCCTCTCCACCAAAGGTGTTGAGAAGGCTGAGGCACACTGTGCCAGAGTTGTAGAGGTTGGGGTTGAGGCGAAGACCGAATGAGTGGTAGTACACCATCGGAGGCATATCAGGATAGGATGGCGGCAGGTGCAGGTCGAAGAAGAAGAGCCCGTCGTGGTAGGGTGTCCCGCTCGCACCAACTATCACGGCCCTGAGCAGGTCCATGCGGTCCTCGAACACGCGCACATATATGGTGTCTGGCAAGTTGTTGTTCTCCAGTATTTTCCATTCTTTTTGCACCGCCTTCACCCACCTCTTTCCACCACTAGTGCCCTGAAAAAGAATGGTAAAATTTTATGTTCTGATGTTGAATTAAGGTGAGTTTTACAAATTCAAGTAAAATCTGGAAACCGAGCCTTATATCCGGAAACAGAAAAGAAATGTAGTTTTGGGTGGTGAACCCACCTGCCCCGCATTGTCGATGTAATGGTGATCAAGAGGACTATGTGTAACATCAAAATATGGGAAGCGAAACTGATCTTCATCACCGGTGGCTTGTTCAATATTTTTGCCCCTCTCGGCACAGTCGTCATCATTTGTACATGTGTCGCTGCTGGTTAGTGCAGCCGCCATGGCGTGAATCACATCATGATTGCTTGTACTGTGATGACCATCGGTTACAGCCACATTTGCTCCCTCGTTGGCCGTCGCTCCAGCTAATTCCGAGCCCAGTGACGACAACAACAACCTGTTGCCAAAATATCTCATGGTTTGAGCCAACACTTGGTGTCCCAGTTGGGACATATACTCGATGATAGCACCCTTCCGGCTTGCTTTTGTTGCTGCACTGTCATCTTCATCCACCGAATCGTCGTCCTCCTCAGTCGCTGAATCAATGTCACCCTGGACATTGATACGTTCAGGTGGGTTTTGCAGTTCATTGTACTGCAGTCAACATCATAAGTTCATTTAAAAAGT
>NW_025233597.1:4933-5841 GCF_018294505.1 Triticum aestivum | reverse complement strand
GCATCAATTGATTACTAAACAATACTAATATCTTATTAATATCTTATTAGGTGACCTGGAGAATGTCCTATTCGCTACAACCTGTATAGAAAGATAGATAGATACCGCACTATTTGCTGAATCCTCGTCTTCGCACTCATCGTCGACGCTGTTAACCTCCACCCAGTCATCGCCGACACCGCCCATTTCAGCCTCTAGTTCCCAGAAGTACTGCTCAGTGACGATACTAATCTCATGGGGCAACACCTGAAAACTCAATTGACCAGCAGGTTATTGAACATCAACAGAGAAGACTGTAGGTGCAGATACATGCATGTAGTAATAGAAGCTGGAATCATTACCAATGACACAGTGTTGTCGGCCCACTTAACTTGGACACGGCCGTCAACGAGGTCAACAACATGGCCGACCCATGAAAGATCGGTAGCAGCGGCATCGTCAGGAGGACATCCCGATGGCGGCCGGCGTACGACGACACGTCCGTAGAAAACATGGGGACCTGGTTGCAATGCCAAGTCGTAGGCGCTCAGGGTGTCGATCTCTGTGGCCTCTGTCAACCACGACACACCTACTGTTTGGTCCTCGGAATTCACGCATCGGACAACGCCGACGCGCTTCTTCTCAGTCGTCTGTTCAGTAGCATCGTCTACGACGGCTACAGCATCAGCTGCGGGCGCCACGCCGTCGACAACGTAGAAGCCCGGGAAGAACTCGTGCTCGCTCGTCATCTGGTAGGGGAGAAGAGCAGTGGACGGCACCCCACTCTGGCTCGTGCCGTCCTGCCAGAGCACGTCGACGGTGGTGCGGGTGCTGGCGACGCTCATGGGTTGCTCGACCTCCACCGGCTGCCTCTGCCGCGTCCGCCTACGCCCATCCAGCTGGAGGAGCTTCCGGGTCGGCTGCTTCCG
>NW_025233597.1:3008-4764 GCF_018294505.1 Triticum aestivum | reverse complement strand
TGGTGCATCGTGTTCTCCTTTTTCGGTGCTTCTTCTTGTGTGTCTCGAAGAAGGAAGCAGCGATCCCCAACGCCCCAGTAGCAATCGTAGGCGGAGCAGAAGAAGGTCAAATCGGCAGGATCCTGGTAGGCCGGAGGAGCGGACTCCTGGACGAGCCACTGGTCGGCGCCGTGGTGTGCAGAGGCGATCCAGTGGACGAGTGCTCCCGTCATCTGAACCTTGGCGATGGTGCCCACTTTGCGGCTGGGCTTCCAGTATCCACGAAGCCACCGACAGTACTTGAAGCCGTCCGCCCGCGAGGTGACACGCAGGCCCGGGTAGAAGCTCGATTTCATCCGGTCGTGAAAAATGCGTTTGTTTGTTTGTAGCTTCGTCAACGCGCACCGCCGATGACCTTGCAGAGGGCGCCATCGTCAAACACCACGCCGAGCTCGAGGGGCACCTTGACGACCCGGACACGACGAAGTCGCCGAGGCAGAGCTCTCGGACGCGCCGCAGGCATCCCGGCGCCACCCCGCTCATCGCCATGACCGGTGGCTCCCCGTGGCTGACGACCTTCACGAGGTCGAGCGTGGTGTTGGATTCCGTGACGACGCCGACCCGACCATGAATATCTGACGCCGACACGACGAATTGGCCACTGCGGAAGTAGCCCCTGTCTATGATGGTGATGTCGCGTGCCTCTGCGGTCTCCATTGTGCCGTCGACACGGAAAATCCTGAACGTGGCAGCTGGGAGAAGAGGTTGGCCGGTGTAGTATAGCTCCGGGAGATGGGCCACCATGCCATGGTCGCCATTCGGCCCGACCCTAACGAGGTCACCCTCCTGAATCTGATGAATATTGGTACTAGATGCCACGGCATCCTCGGCGACGGCGTTCATTGCACCTTGCGGTGTTTACTTCTTCTCGCGCGGGCAGTCGGTTATTTGCTCAGAA
Organism: Triticum aestivum; assembly: GCF_018294505.1. Taxonomy (NCBI): domain Eukaryota; kingdom Viridiplantae; phylum Streptophyta; class Magnoliopsida; order Poales; family Poaceae; genus Triticum; species Triticum aestivum. Next base: position 3,827 of record NW_025233597.1, on the reverse strand, counting down.
AAGCTCCTGCTGCCTGCCGTTTAGGTTTGAGTAGATCGGAATTTCTGATGTTGATTTTGGCACGTACGCAGCTGTATATATTGGTATCTTGGCAGGCATGTTTTTCCGGGAGTTTGAGACTTTGAGTTGAGGTCGGACTGTACGTACAGACATCCGATCCGAGAGGAAGTGGAAACGGACTCCCCTTGGGTTTATCTTCTCTTGTGCCTCGTCAAGTCGTGAGTGACATTTGTGTCCACACGCAGAGAAAAAAAAATGTTTTGGCATATCCGCCACCACATGCATTCTTGCGTCAGCATTCATAAAAGTTGCCCATTTAATATATTTTTCTAATCCGGAAATTTTAAGAGTAAAAAGCAACCGTGGTCTATGAATTTGTGTAAATTGTGCACACTATTGGTCACAAACTATTGCAAAACCAGGTCGCGCTAGCAAAATACGCATGCGATGCAATGAATACAACATAAACTAACACTTGTGAAAAAAGTAGTGATATATACCAAAATTATGTTCCCTGCACAAGTAATTCCCCAGCAGCATGCGGGGTATCATATTACTGTAGATTAGTAGTCCCTCGTTTCATATTTCTTGTGTTCAAGTTTCAAATAGAACCACGACAAGAACTATAGAATGGAGGGAGTACGTGGAACATAAATCTGTACATTGTACTGAATTGATACATTGAGTTAATAGAGCCTACTACCAGTAAAAAAAAGAATTAATAGTGCCTACTGCATGGGGTGTAAGAAATAAGATATAAGATAGTATGTGTACCCTACTTGCATGTATACAAATATACATAGTGCTCCCTCCCCTCCT
>NW_025233597.1:0-1805 GCF_018294505.1 Triticum aestivum | reverse complement strand
GGTGGTGGCGGTGGACGTCGTATCCTTCATGAAGGCGCCGTGGCGATGCTCTCGGCCCCTCGCATGTGACTCCATGTGAAAACATGACATACGGATCGGGCGGTGGCGGATATCCATGGGCGTCCCCTTCTAGGAGGCACTATCTTGGAGTCACTGCTCAGTCATGTCCGTCTCACCCCTCCTCGTTTCTTCTTGGAGTTCTACGTCCTCTCCAAGCGGTTATCCTTCGTCATCTTTGGTTAGCTTGGTAGGCGGTGGCATTGGGGCACGGTGCCCGACACCTTTGTATCATGTCCTGGGTGTGTGTTGTGTGTGGTGGTGGTGTGTGTTGTTTCGGTTTGTCCCAATGTATGTGATGATGTTTGCTTTATGACATAAAGCGGGGGATACAAATATATTGATCTGGCGGTTAATTATAAATGATATAGACCCATTCATGTGCCATTTACCCCTATCGCCCATGTTATATGTTACGGAATACATAAGGTAATTATGACTTAATAAAGGTAGTGTACATAAGAAGAGTCAGAAGATCAAATAGAAATTATGCATTATATGCCAAATTTTCTGTTCTTGAAAATTAGTTTGCATATTCAATCTACACAAACATTAAGCTAGCAGAATATTTGGCAAGGAAAATTTTCCTTTCAACTAGTTTGGGTAATAATCCTGCACAAATTCAGAGGGCCATGTTGGACGGATGGGATACTTTGACACAAGGCATTATCAAATGAATCGAGGGACAGACCCAAGGATAATTGGCTGTCTGGAGAAGGGGCACTCAGACCCAACAACTTCCTTAGAGAGTGACCCTCCCTCAAGGGCGAGGTGAATTTATTAAGTCTTCCACCACAACAATGAATATTGTGAAGTTTTAACAAGCCTTTCTTCCAATCAACATCCAGATCATCAAGAAGATCCACTATCAGGGAAAACCCTATAGGTACGTAACCACTTAGTAGTGGCGCCCCTTATTTGACCCACTAGTAGTAGCGCGGGTGCAAACTGTGCGCTACAGGTAAGGCATAGTCGTAGCGCAGGGGTGGCAGTAGCGCAGGGGTCTAAAATATGTACTACCACTAAGTGGTCCCCGTCGTGCCCCGGGGTTATGCAGTAGTAGTAGCGCAGGGGTGGCAGTAGCGCAGGGGTGTAAGACCTGCACTACTACTAAGTGGTCCCTAAATGGGCCACCTCTACTTTTGAGCAACACAATCCTTTCCATCTTCGCCTCATCGTTGACCCTAGTCACAGACGATCTCCTCATTGTCGTTGGCACAATCAAAGTGGACATGATCTAGAATTATTTGGGATGAGAAGTATATTTATTGAGATAGTGATAATGCCATAACGGATATCATGGTGGTGGCCCACATGTGCTGGTATGCTCATATCAAAACCGATGTGAAATTTGTGTCTGTACTCGCGGGAGAAATTGGAAATGCTCCTAGCTCCTCAATGTTGAGATCCTCTACCTTGGAGAAGACATACTTCGATGATGTCCCTGTTCATCCTTCCTTGAGCTCTTATAAGCATTCGATGTCTTTTTCTCTTTGGTACTCCGCATCGGGATCTCTCCCATGGTATCCAAGACAAATAAAGAAATGAACAACAACAAAGGGGTAGGGCGATTTCAAGGAAAATTTAACAGAGGCATTGTTGGGGATCCCTTTGCAGTTCTCATGGGAACACTCCTATTTGTAGCTTATATCATAATTAAGAGTGTTTTTTGTTTCCTGATGAACTACACGTGGCATTGTGTTTGTCTCAGATACATATCTTGTTGTCAGGATTCTTCATATGTTGGT
>NW_025233596.1:0-7922 GCF_018294505.1 Triticum aestivum | reverse complement strand
GGGGGGTTGACTAACAGTAGTTAGCGCTAACCTAACCATCTGGCCGACAGGGCCCACGCGTCAGTGACCCTGGGGGGGTCAAACCCCAGGTCGGTCAAGTCAAACCCCACCGGCGACATGACGCCGGCGAGATCCGAGACGGCGGCGAGAGTGCTTTTTGCCATTCCGGCGACCAAATGGACGGCGGAAGGCATCTACGTGTTGCTGAGGTTGAGCCGCGTCTATTGGTGGTGGTGGTTGGGCTCGGGGTGGCCGGAGTTCACGGCGGCGAGCTCGGCTGCGGCGGCCGGAGTTCGGGTGCGGTCGGGATCAGTGTTGCAGGGGGTTTGGGGAGGCGTTGGTGCGTTCTACGTGCTCCTGGTGATGTGTGGAGCACGATGGTGTGCTCGGTTGGGCGCTACGGCGACCGTGGCCACGACGGCGACATCGCCGGCGGCGTGGAGCTCTCGGTCGAGGTGGAGCTAGGGCCTAGAGGTCGGGAGAGACCAGGGAAGAAGGGGGAAACGCTCCGGGGGCTCACCGCGGTTGCAGTGGGCGTCGAAGCGGGCTCGGGGACGCGCCGGAGACGACGAATTTGACGGCGACGGTGGTCGGAGTCCGAAGAGGGGAACGGCGACGTGGCCGCGATGCAGGGCTTCCGGAGACCCGTGGAGCGGTGGGGAGGAAGAGGGAGTTGTGGCGGAGCTTCTGAGCTAGTCGGGGGAGCGAGGGGTGGTCGGAGACGACTGCTACGGCGAACGGTGGCGACGGTGGTGTTCGGCCGTGTGAGAGAGAGAGCGAGGGAGAGGAAGGAGAGAGCCGGGGAGAGTGAGAGAGAGCAGGGGGGATCGGGACGGGCTGCGGGCGTCGTCCACGCGGCCAGGAGGGCGTCGGCAAGCAGGAGGTGGCCGCGCGGCCGCGCGCGCGCGAGCACGCAGCAGCTTCGGGGCGAGGGGAGGAAGACGACGGGGAGCTACAGTGCCGGGCTGGGTCGGTTGCTGGCTGGGCCGGCCAGCTGGCTGGGCCGCACAGGAAAGTCTTCCCCTTTCTTTTCTGTTTTCTGTTTTTATTTAATATATCTGCAACTTTGTTGAATTAAATAAAATACCTAGGCAACTTCAAAAATCACCAAACTATTCCTGGCCCATAGTTGGATTATTTCCAACATGAAACATTTTAGTTTGGAGATATTTGAGCATTTAAATATTTTATATTATTTTAAATGCCCAAATTCAAATATTTATGATTTAATTCAAAAACCCTAGGATGGCCTAGGAAAATGTGCACCATTTTTGGCAGAGGTTCTGAACCAAGAAAAAAATGATGGGCATTTTAGAAGGGCATTTCAGGTTCATTGAAAAATTATTTTAGTAGCCCTAGTTGGTTTCAGAGGGGACTGGGGGTTCTGTCATCCCCATTTCAAGTTTCTGATGAATGAGTAAACATGATGCAACACTCTAATGCATGACTAGCTAGGGTGTGACAACTCACCCCCACTCAAAAGAATCTCGTCCCGAGATTTGGGTTCCTCCGGGAGGAAGGCGGGATACTCGAGTCGAAGACGATCCTCCCTTTCCCAAGTTGCTTCATCTTCAGAATGGTGCGACCATTGAACTTTGAGAAACTTGATGTTATGACGTCGGGTGGTACGCTCGGCCTGATCGAGGATACGAATGGGGTACTCTCGATATGTAAGATCATCTTGGAGATCAAGCGTTTCGTGGTCCACTTCACGGATAGGATCCGAGAAGCAGCGCCTGAGTTGAGAAACGTGGAAGACATCGTGAACTCTGGAGAGATGCGGAGGTAGTTCCAACTGGTAGGCAACTTCTCCTCGTTTGGCAAGAATGCGAAAAGGTCCAATCTAACGAGGAGCCAATTTGCCTTTGATACCGAAACGATGGGTTCCCTTCAGAGGGGTGACCCGAAGATAAGCCTTCTCGTCAACCTCGAAAGTCATAGCCTTATGTTTTCGGTCATATTGACTCTTTTGACGAGATTGGGCTGTTTCAACTTTTCACGAACGATACGAACTTGATCTTCTGCTTCCTGAATCATATCCGGGCCAAAGAATTGTCTTTCCCCGGTCTCTGACCAGTTAAGGGGTGTTCGACATCGTCGTCCATAGAGAACTTCAAAAGGGGCTTTACCCAAGCTAGATTGATAGCTGTTGTTGTAAGCGAATTCGGCAAATGGAAGGCACTTCTCCCAGTCCATTCCGAAAGAGATAACAGAGGCTCGAAGCATGTCTTCTAGAATTTGGTTGACGCGTTCCACTTGACCACTTGACTGAGGGTGGAAAGCGGTGCTAAAGGAGAGACGGGTTCCCATAGCATTTTGGAAACTTTCCCAAAATCGAGAGGTGAAGAGACTTCCTCGATCCGAATTGATTTCCAAAGGAACACCATGGAGGGACACTATTCGGGAGATGTATAAGTCTGCCAGCTGACTAGCGGTTATACTCTCACGAACAGGTAAGAAATGAGCTACTTTGGAAAGACGATCGACCACGACGAAAATAGCATTATTCCCTCTCTTGGTCCTGGGAAAACCGGTAATAAAATCCATACTAATTTTATCCCATTTCCATTCAGGAATAGCTAAGGGTTGAAGGGTGCCAGCAGGCCGTTGATGCTCTGCTTTTACACGACGACAGACGTCGCAATTAGCAATATACTGAGCGATTTCTCTCTTCATCCTAGTCCACCAGAACCTCTGGCGTAGGTCCTGATACATCTTAGTACTACCGGGATGAATGGTGAGAGGAGATTCATGAGCTTCCTTAAGGATCAAACGCCTCAGGTTTCGCACTTTGGGAACCACTAGTCGATCCCCGAAGTATACGACTCCTTGATCATTGACGGAGAAACAATTCGCAATTCCTTTTTGAATGTTTCTCTTGATGCGGGAGATTCCCGGATCTTCCTTCTGTGCTTTGATAATTTGATCCGTAAGGGTAGGTTTTGCCACCAAGGTGGAGAGAAAACCTTGAGGTACAATGTGAAGGTTAAGCTTCCGAAATTCCTCATGGAGAAGCGGTTGACTTTGTTGTAACATCAGGTTGTTACAATAAGATTTACGACTTAGCGCATCAGCCATGACGTTGGCTTTCCCTGGGGTGTAGGTTATTCCTAAGTCGAAGTCTGTGATCAATTCAACCCAACGTCTTTGCCTGAGATTCAGATCCGGTTGGGTGAAGATGTACTTCAGACTTTGGTGATCGGTGAATATTTCGCAACGATTACCGAGGAGGTAATGTCGCCAGGTCTTAAGTGCATAGACTACGGCTGCAAGTTCTAGATCATGAGTAGGATAATTCTCCTCATGTGGGTGCAATTGCCGTGAAGCGTAAGCAATTACGTGTCGATCTTGCATGAGAATGCAACCTAGTCCTTGTCGCGAGGCGTCGCAGTAGATAACAAAGTCCTTGGAGAAGTCTGGCGGTACTAGCACGGGAGCAGAGGTCAGGCGTCTTTTCAGTTCCTGAAAGCTGTGCTCACATTGTGGAGTCCATTCGAACTTCTTATCTTTCTTGAGGAGTTCGGTTAGAGGTTTAGCAACTTTGGAGAAGTTCTCGACAAAGCGACGACAATAGCTCGCTAAGCCTAGAAAACTCCGAACTTGCTTGACCAATTCGGGTGGAGTCCAATCAAGGATGGCTTGAACTCGCTCAGGGTTAACAGCAATACCTTTACCCGATATTACATGACCCAGATAGGTCACTTCTGACAACCAGAATTCACATTTAGAGAATTTGGCATAAAGGCGATGCTCTCGAAGTTTCTTCAACACTAGCCTTAGATGTTCGGCATGTTCTTCCTCGTTCTTGGAGTAGATGAGTATATCATCGAGATAAACCACGACGAATTTATCCAAATACTCCATGAAGATTGAGTTCATTAACCGAGAAAAGGTGGCTGGAGCGTTGGTTAAACCGAAGGACATGACGGTGTACTCGTATTGGCCATAACGAGTAACAAAGGCCGTTTTAGGAATGTCCCCGTTTCTGATTTTGATTTGATGGTAGCCCAACCTCAAATCCATCTTGGAGAAGACTGAGGATCCAGCAAGCTGATCATACAGATCGTTGATCCTGGGAAGTGGATATTTGTTCTTGATTGTGACCAAATTGACAGGTCGGTAATCTACAACCATCCGGTCCGTACCATCTTTCTTCTTGACGAATAGGACGGGGCAAGCCCACGGAGATGAGCTAGGTCGGATGAAACCCTTTTTCAAGGATTCATCGAGTTGTTTCTTAAGCTCGGCTAGTTCTAGGGGTGCCATCTTGTAGGGTCTTCTAGCAATCGGAATGGTTCCTGGAATGAGGTCTATTACGAACTCAACATCCCTGTCAGGTGGAACACCTGGCAATTCCTCTGGAAAGACATCCGGGAAGTCACGGACTACCGGAACGTCCTCAAGGTCTGGCAAAGGGCTGGCGTTAAGAGAATATAATTGTCGCTTGGCTATTCGGGTCAAGACATTGACTATCTTTCCCGAAGGATGGGTGAGTTGAACAGTCCTAGAGAAGCAATCAATTTTGGCTTGATGAGCTGACAACCAGTCCATACCCAAAATGATATTAATATCCGAAGATTTAAGGGCTATCAAAGATGCAAGGAAAACAAGTCTGTCGACTTGGATCTCATTTCCATAACTTACCCTAGAGGTCTGCCATCTAGACCCAGGGGTAGAGATTTCCATAGTGGATGGCAAGTCACAGAATGCAACGTTATGCAAACGAGCATAATTTTCAGATATAAAAGAATGAGAGGCTCCTGTATCGAAAAGAACAGATGCCGGGTGGCAATTAACAAGAAGCGTACCGAGAACGACGTTGGGGTCCTCTTGAGCTTCTTCGGCAGAGATACAGTTGACATGGCCACGTGAAGCGGTGACCGGTTTGGCATGGAACACCTTCCCTGTCGGCTTGCCACGGCCAACAGCTTTAGCAGATTGATTGGGGTTGGTCTGGGGACACTCACGCATATAGTGACCAGATTCCCCACACTTGAAACAGGTCACAGAACTGGTACGTGGAGGAGCATTATTGGATGGACCCCCATAGGGCTTGGCTGGAGCAGACTGTTGAACAGGGCGAGGCGCCTGGAAGGATGGCCTCGGTGTGAATCTGGGTGGCAGGGCGGTGTTGGGCACCCACACGCGGCGCTTCTGAGGACCAGCACCGGATGAGGAACCCATGTCACGTCCATGCTTGCGTGTTGCGTCATAGTCAGTCTGACCAGTTTCAGCACTGATGGCTTTGTTGACAAGTTTCGAAAAAGATGTGCACTCATGCAGACGGAGGTCGCGGCGAAGCTCAGGACTAAGGCCCTTACGGAACCTTTCTTGCTTCTTGGCGTCAGTAGACACTTCCTCAGTTGCATATCGGGCGAGATTACCAAACTCTCTGCTATAGACGTCCACAGAAAGTCGGCCTTGGGTGAAACTGCAAAATTCTTCACGTTTACGGTCCATGAGACCCTCCGGAATGTGATGTTCACGGAAAGCCTCGCTGAACTCAGCCCAAGTAGTGACATGGCCCGCTGGGCGCATGGCTCCATAATTCTCCCACCATAGACTGGCGGGGCCTTCAAGATGATATGCGGCAAAGGTGACCTTGTCAGCCTCCGCTACCAGCGCGGAACGCAGTTTGTGAGAGATACCGCGAAGCCAGTCATCAGCGTCGAGAGGCTCGACGGAGTGGTGGAACGTGGGTGGATGTAATTTGATAAAATCACTGAGTGACACCACGTTAGCCCTCTGATGGTGTGCTGTATTCTGTTCAATACGCTCCAACAAACGGTTTGTCTCCCGCTTGTTTCTCTCAGCTTCCATCATCACCTCGGCTAGTGAAGGAGGATGAGGCAGATTTTCATTCCTGGCTTCACTGCCTTCGGCCTGCTCTTGGGAAGCAGGGTTGGCACGCGTGTTGACCATCCTAGGTAAACAAGACAATGATTTAGTCAGAATGATGAAATTCCGACATGGGATACATAATGTAAGAAATAACTCGGAATGCAAGATGATCATCCGTATGACATGGTAGATACAGAAACTGCTTCTTTATTCCATCGTCATACACACCATACAAGGTTTAGTACAAGACCAAACAAAGTACTATTACGGTGAGAAAAGGATTACATCTCATCGGAGGCATTCCAAGCTCCTATACATTATTTTTCTACACCTCCGGAAGGAGTACAAACTAGGTCATAACCCACGAGTCACGCGGGACGATAGATGACACAGCTAGTGCGAACTAGTGATGCTACCCCTAACTCAGACCGATCCGTAGTAGTCCTCATAAAAGTCACCTCCATAGCCTGGAAGCTCAACATGTTCATCCGGAAACAGACGATCTCGCGGAGCTTGTGGACCATAGGGGCTAGGATGAGGCCTTGGACCAACAAACGGTGGCCTGCGGGGACCGCGAGGTGGGGTGATGCCTCCTACATCACGCCAAACCATCACGCCAGGCAGAGCAGATCTCACAGGATAGAGATCGCGCATATCCGAATATCCAGCTTGCACCGCCGGTGCGAACCGAGTCAAAGTGGCCCAGTGGTCAGCACGGGTATTGAAGAGCTCTAACCTTAAGGCCCGATTTTCACGGTCCTTATCCTCGAGCATCTCAGCAGTGGTGCGAGTCCGTGAATCCTCCTGAGTGGAGTCAGCATAGATAGCCTGGAGATATCCTTGTGCTCCCGGAAGTGATCCTGGCATATACCGGAAATCAGAGTCCCGAAATAGACCAGACCTGACTCGCATAATGGTCATCATAGAGTAGGCGGCATCCTGCACAGCCATCTCGATAGTAACCCCGAGTCCATAGGAGCAGTGAAGAGGCTCAGTGGATCCAGGATAAGATGGAAATATCCTGACAGTGCAGAGATACTGGCTTTGATTGAAGTCTCGGAATTGCTCTTCGACCGTGTACTCAGGATACCAACGATATCAAGCCTCAGTCATTGCCCTGACCAACTTAGCAGTATGGCCGGGTACATCTAGGCATCGAGTCAGGCGAACCACTTGATTGAGGTCGCGAGTGGCCATCTGAAAGCATAATCATAATGCAAAGGCATTAGAATTTCTAGCAAAATTTCGGCAGCATAACAGCTGTAAATGCTCAAAAAGGATATTGAGACATTTGACAAAGGATTTCGTACACACTCAACATCATCATATCAAGTTCTGAAACCATTCCAACAACATAATGTGGTAGTAGAACTGAACTAGGCTGATAACCATCAAACTTATAAGGTACTACTGATTAGTAACCCGTGATCCTGATAGAGAGAACAGATCCTAATTCCTTAACCCCCGGTGGAAGAATGGACTGACTCAGATCAGAAAGTCATAAGGTATAAGGAGTAAAAAGAGCCTTACGTTCCAACCCACAAACAATTCCCCTACATATAACTAAGAATTTCTAGACTCAACATCGACCAGTTTGGCTTGGAGAACCTACAGGCAGTCCGGCTCTGATGCCAACGCTGTCAGGACCCCGACTTGATGTCACATCGATCTAGCTGGTAACACCTCATATCACTTTGTGGCCTCACGCACGGTATCCCCACGGGTGTCGTCTTACCTTTTCCCGGGACCGTTTGCGCCTTTTGGCTCACGTATATGATAGTGTCGCTAGCATCCATATGATAAAGAGCCCGGGCTGACATGACTAGTCGTAAACCCAAAGTGGCACAGACTTACAGGGACAGGCATCCATGACCCAGCTTCGAACGTGTCGGTCATCAGCAAGTGGGTCCGGGCTGTAGCACTGGGCTAGCAGGACTCCGGTAAACCGGGCTGTAGCGGGCTAACAGGACTCCGGTACTCAAAGCGTGACATTTCCCCGAAGGGACAGACACGGGAACGAAGAAGGACACATGCCGGCCAGCCTAAGTGTTCCAGAGCAGTAGCAAGCTACCATGGCTCAG
>NW_025233595.1:7205-7922 GCF_018294505.1 Triticum aestivum | reverse complement strand
ACGGCAAAAACTGGACGCACCTCGTGTACAAACTGGACAATCTCTTTCGAAGTATCAGGGTTTCGGCCGAGAACTCATCTGTTACACGGGCACTTCAATGTTTTTTAAACTTATTTGTACTCCAGCCTATTTTTGCGTTCAGTATGCATCTTTCAAAGCGACGTCATCAATTTCCAACACGTTCTGACAACATTTGCTGTTTTTCACTCATTTACCGATTTGATTAGAGAGCTAAATGACGTTGAACATGAAAATCAGTACAAAATGAACTCTGAAAATGTTGGAACTTGGCATGGTATCATCATTTCGCCCGCATAGCATGTGCAAAAGAGTAGAGAGGGTTACCGCGAAAACTGGACGCACCTCGTGTACAAACTGGACAATCTCTTTCGAAGTATCAGGGTTTCGGACGAGAACTCATCTGTTACACGGGCACTTCAATGTTTTTTCAACTTATTTGAACTCCATCCTATTTTTGCGTTCAGTATGCATCATTCAAAGCGACATCATCAATTTCCAACACGTCCTGACATCATTTGCTGTTTTTCACTCATTTACCGATTTGTTTAGGGAGCTAAATGATGGTGAAATTGTAAATCACTACAAAATCAACTCTGAAAATGTTGGAACTTGGCATGGTATCATCATTTCGCCCGCATAGCATGTGCAAAAGAGTAGAGAGGGTCACGGCGAAAACTGGACGCACCTCGTGTACAA
>NW_025233595.1:3277-3901 GCF_018294505.1 Triticum aestivum | reverse complement strand
TGGACGCACCTCGTGTACAAACTGGACAATCTCTTTCGAAGTATCAGGGTTTCGGACGAGAACCCATCTGTTACACGGGCACTTCAATGTTTTTTAAACTTATTTGAACTCCAGCCTATTTTTGCGTTCAGTATGCATCATTCAAAGCGACATCATCAATTTCCAACACGTCCTGACATCATTTGCTGTTTTTCACCCATTTACCGATTTGTTTAGCGAGCTAAATGATGGTGAAATCGTAAATCACTACAAAATCAACTCTGAAAATGTTGGAACTTGGCATGGTATCATCATTTCGCCCGCATAGCATGTGCAAAAGAGTAGAGAGGGTCACGGCGAAAACTGGACGCACCTCGTGTACAAACTGGACAATCTCTTTCGGAGTATCAGTGTTTCGGACGAGAACTCATCTGTTACACGGGCACTTCAATGTTTTTAAAACTTATTTGAACTCCAGCCTATTTTTGCGTTCAGTATGTATCTTTCAAAGCAACGTCATCAATTTCCAACACGTTCTGACATCATTTGCTGTTTTTCAGTCATTTACCGATTTGTTTAGGGAGCTAAATGACGTTGAACTTGAAAATCACTACAAAATGAACTATGAAAATGTTGGAACTTGGC
>NW_025233595.1:845-1373 GCF_018294505.1 Triticum aestivum | reverse complement strand
GCCTATTTTTGCGTTCAGTATGCATCATTCAAAGCGACATCATCAATTTCCAACACATCCTGACATCATTTGCTGTTTTAAACTCATTTACCGATTTGTTTAGCGAGCTAAATGATGGTGAAATTGTAAATCACTACAAAATGAACTATGAAAATGTTGGAACTTGGCATGGTATCATCATTTCGCCCGCATAGCATGTGCAAAAGAGTAGAGAGGGTCACGGCGAAAACTGGACGCACCTCGTGTACAAACTGGACAATCTCTTTCGGAGTATCAGTGTTTCGGATGAGAACTCATCTGTTACACGGGCACTTCAATGTTTTTAAAACTTATTTGAACTCCAGCCTATTTTTGCGTTCAGTATGTATCTTTCAAAGCAACGTCATCAATTTCCAACATGTTCTGACATCATTTGCTGTTTTTCAGTCATTTACCGATTTGTTTAGAGAGCTAAATGACGTTGAACTTGAAAATCACTACAAAATGAACTATGAAAATGTTGGAACTTGGCATGGTATCATCATTTCG
>NW_025233595.1:0-811 GCF_018294505.1 Triticum aestivum | reverse complement strand
AGTAGAGAGGGTCACGGCGAAAACTGGACGCACCTCGTGTACAAACTGGACAATCTCTTTCGGAGTATCAGGGTTTCGGACGAGAACTCATCTGTTACACGGGCACTTCAATGTTTTTTAAACTTATTTGAACTCCAGCGTATTTTTGCATTCAGTATGCATCATTCAAAGCGACGTCATCAATATCCAACATGTTCTGACATCATTTGCTGTTTTTCAGTCATTTACCAATTTGTTTAGAGAGCTAAATGACGGTGAAATTGAAAATCACTACAAAATGAACTCTGAAAATGTTGGAACTTGGCATGGTATCATCATTTCGCCCGCATAGCATGTGCAAAAGAGTAGAGAGGGTCACGGCGAAAACTGGACGCACCTCGTGTACAAACTGGACAATCTCTTTCGGAGTATTAGGGTTTCGGACGAGAACTCATCTGTTACACGGGCACTTCCATGTTTTTTAAACTTATTTGAACTCCAGCCTATTTTTGCGTTCAGTATGCATCTTTCAAAGCGACGTCATCAATTTCCAAAACGTTCTGACATCATTTGCTATTTTTCAGTCATTTACCGATTTGTTTAGAGAGCTAAATGATGTTGAACTTGAAAATCACTACAAAATGAACTCTGAAAATGTTGGAACTTGGCATGGTATCATCATTTCGCCCGCATAGCATGTGCAAGATAGTAGAGAGGGTCACGGCGAAAACTGGACGCACCTCGTGTACAAACTGGACAATCTCTTTCGGAGTATCAGGGTTTCGGACGAGAACTCATCTGTTACACGGGCACTTCAATGTTTTTTAAACTT
>NW_025233594.1:6962-7925 GCF_018294505.1 Triticum aestivum | reverse complement strand
TTGTCCAGTTTGTACACGAGGTGCGTCCAGTTTTCGCCGTGACCCTCTCTACTCTTTTGCACATGCTATGTGGGTGAAATGATGATACCATGCCAAGTTCCAACATTTTCAGAGTTCATTTTGTAGTGATTTTCAATTTCACCGTCATTTAGCTCTCTAAACAAATCGGTAAATGACTGAAAACAGCAAATGATGTCAGAACGTGTTGGAAATTGATGACGTCGCTTTGAATGATGCATACTAAACACAAAAATAGGCTGGAGTTCAAATAACTTTAAAAAACATTGAAGTGCTCGTGTAACAGATGAGTTCTCTTCCAAAACCCTGATACTCCGAAAGAGATTGTCCAGTTTGTACACGAGGTGCGTCCAGTTTTCGCCGTGACCCTCTCTACTCTTTTTCACATGCTATGCGGGTGAAATGATGATACCATGCCAAGTTCGAACATTTTCAGAGTTCATTTTGTAGTGATTTTCAATTTCACCGTCATTTAGCTCTCTAAACAAATCGGTAAATCAGTGAAAAACAACAAATGATGTCAGAACATGTTGGAAATTGATGACGTCGCTTTGAATGATGCATACTGAATGCAAAAATAGGCTGGAGTTCAAATAAGTTTAAAAAACATTGAAGTGCCCGTGTAACAGATGAGTTCACGCCCGAAACCCTGATACTCCGAAAGAGGTTGTCCAGTTTGTACACGAGGTGCGTCCAGTTTTTGCCGTGACCCACTCTACTCTTTTGCACATGCTATGCGGGTGAAATGATGATACCATGCCAAGTTCCAACATTTTCAGAGTTCATTTTGTAGTGATTTTCAATTTCACCGTCATTTAGCTCTCTAAACAAATCGGTAAATGACTTAAAAAAGCAAATGATGTCAGAACGTGTTGGAAATTGATGACGTCGCTTTGAATGATGCATACTGAACGCAAAAATAGGCTGGAGTTCAAATAAGTTTAA
>NW_025233594.1:6073-6709 GCF_018294505.1 Triticum aestivum | reverse complement strand
GCATACTAAACACAAAAATAGGCTGGAGTTCAAATAACTTTAAAAAACATTGAAGTGCTCGTGTAACAGATGAGTTCTCTTCCAAAACCCTGATACTCCGAAAGAGATTGTCCAGTTTGTACACGAGGTGCGTCCAGTTTTCGCCGTGACCCTCTCTACTCTTTTTCACATGCTATGCGGGTGAAATGATGCTACCATGCCAAGTTCGAACATTTTCAGAGTTCATTTTGTAGTGATTTTCAATTTCACCGTCATTTAGCTCTCTAAACAAATCGGTAAATCAGTGAAAAACAACAAATGATGTCAGAACATGTTGGAAATTGATGACGTCGCTTTGAATGATGCATACTGAATGCAAAAATAGGCTGGAGTTCAAATAAGTTTAAAAAACATTGAAGTGCCCGTGTAACAGATGAGTTCTCGCCCGAAACCCTGATACTCCGAAAGAGGTTGTCCAGTTTGTACACGAGGTGCGTCCAGTTTTTGCCGTGACCCACTCTACTCTTTTGCACATGCTATGCGGGTGAAATGATGATACCATGCCAAGTTCCAACATTTTCAGAGTTCATTTTGTAGTGATTTTCAATTTCACCGTCATTTAGCTCTCTAAACAAATCGGTAAATGACTTAAAAAAG
>NW_025233594.1:5089-5619 GCF_018294505.1 Triticum aestivum | reverse complement strand
ATGCATACTGAACGCAAAAATAGGCTGGAGTTCAAATAAGTTTAAAAAACATTGAAGTGCCCGTGTAACAGATGAGTTCTCGCCCGAAACCCTGATACTCCGAAAGAGGTTGTCCAGTTTGTACACGAGGTGCGTCCAGTTTTCGCCGTGACCCTCTCTACTCTTTTGCACATGCTATGTGGGTGAAATGATGATACCATGCCAAGTTCCAACATTTTCAGAGTTCATTTTGTAGTGATTTTCAATATCACCGTCATTTAGCTCTCTAAACAAATCGGTAAATGACTGAAAAAAGCAAATGATGTCAGAACGTGTTGGAAATTGATGACGTCGCTTTGAATGATGCATACTAAACAAAAAAATAGGCTGGACTTCAAATAAGTATAAAAAACATTTAAGTGGTCGTGTAACAGATGAGTTCTCGTCCGAAACCCTGATACTTCGAAAGAGATTGACCAGTTTGTACACGAGGTGCGTCCAGTTTTCGCCGTGACCCTCTCTACTCTTTTGCACATGCTATGCGGGTGAAA
>NW_025233594.1:4358-5050 GCF_018294505.1 Triticum aestivum | reverse complement strand
TTTTCAGAGTTCATTTTGTAGTGATTTTCAATTTCACCGTCATTTAGCTCTCTAAACAAATTGCTAAATGACTGAAAACAGCAAATGATGTCAGAAAGTCTTGGAAATTGATGACGTCGCTTTGAATGATGCATACCGAACACAAAAATAGGCTGGAGTTCAAATAAGGTTAAAAAACATTGAAGTGCCCCTGTAACAGATGAGTTCTCGTCCGAAACCCTGATACTCCGAAAGAGATTGTCCAGTTTGTACACGAGGTGCGTCCAGTTTTCGCCGTGACCCTCTCTACTCTTTTGCACATGCGATGTGGGTGAAATGATGATACCATGCCAAGTTCCAACATTTTCAGAGTTCATTTTGTAGTGATTTTCAATTTCACCATCATTTAGCTCTCTAAACAAATCGGTAAATGACTGAAAAAAGCAAATGATGTCAGAACGTGTTGGAAATTGATGACGTCGCTTTGAATGATGCATACTGAACGCAAAAATAGGCTGGAGTTCAAATAAGTTTAAAAAACATTGAAGTGCCCGTGTAACAGATGAGTTCTCGTCCGAAACCCTGATACTCCGAAAGAGATTGTCCAGTTTGTACACGAGGTGCGTCCAGTTTTCGCCGTGACCCTCTCTACTCTTTTGCACATGCGATGTGGGTGAAATGATGATACCATGCCAACTTCCAACATTTTCAGA
>NW_025233594.1:3820-4348 GCF_018294505.1 Triticum aestivum | reverse complement strand
ATACTCCGAAAGAGATTGTCCAGTTTGTACACGAGGTGCGTCCAGTTTTCGCCGTGACCCTCTCTACTCTTTTGCACATGCGATTTGGGTGAAATGATGATACCATGGCAAGTTCCAACATTTTCAGAGTTCATTTTGTAGTGATTTTAAATTTCACCGTCATTTAGCTCTCTAAACAAACGGTAAATGACTAAAAACAGCAAATGATGTCAGAACGTGTTGGAAATTGATGACGTCGCTTTGAATGATGCATACCGAACACAGAAATATGCTGGAGTTCAAATAAGTTTAAAAAACATTGAAGTGCCCGGGTAACAGATGACTTCTCGTCCGAAACCCTGATACTCCGAAAGAGATTGTCCAGTTTGTACACGAGGTGCGTTCAGTTTTCACCGTGACCCTCTCTACTCTTTTGCACATGCTATGCGGGTGAAATGATGATACCATGCCAAGTTCCAACATTTTCAGAGTTCATTTAGTAGTGATTTTCAATTTCACCGTCATTTAGCTCTCTAAACAAATCGGTAA
>NW_025233594.1:2486-3318 GCF_018294505.1 Triticum aestivum | reverse complement strand
AAAACAGCAAATGATGTCAGAACTTGTTGGAAATTGATGACGTCGCTTTGAATGATGCATACCGAACACAAAAATAGGCTTGAGTTCAAATAAGTTTAAAAAACATTGAAGTGCCCGGGTAACAGATGAGTTCTCGTCCGAAACCCTGATACTCCGAAAGAGATTGTCCAGTTTGTACACGAGGTGCGTTCAGTTTTCACCGTGACCCTCTCTACTCTTTTGCACATGCTATGCGGGTGAAATGATCATACCATGCCAAGTTCCAACATTTTCAGAGTTCATTTTGTAGTGATTTTCAATTTCACCATCATTTAGCTCTCTAAACAAATCGGTAAATGACTGAAAAAAAGCAAATGATGTCAGAACGTGTTGGAAATTGATGACGTCGCTTTGAATGATGCATACTGAACGCAAAAATAGGCTGGAGTTCAAATAAGTTTAAAAAACATTGAAGTGCCCGGGTAACAAATGAGTTCTCGTCCGAAACCCTGATACTCCGAAAGAGATTGTCCAGTTGTACACGAGGTGCGTTCAGTTTTCACCGTGACCCTCTCAACTCTTTTGCACATGCTATGCGGGTGAAATGATCATACCATGCCAAGTTCCAACATTTTCAGAGTTCATTTTGTAGTGATTTTCAATTTCACCATCATTTAGCTCTCTAAACAAATCGGTAAATGACTGAAAAAAAGCAAATGATGTCAGAAAACGTGTTGGAAATTGATGACGTCGCTTTGAATGATGCATACTGAACGCAAAAATAGGCTGGAGTTCAAATAAGTTTAAAAAACATTGAAGTGCCCGTGTAACAGATGAGTTCTCGTCCGAAACC
>NW_025233594.1:1188-1686 GCF_018294505.1 Triticum aestivum | reverse complement strand
GTGTTGGAAATTGATGACGTCGCTTTGAATGATGCATACCGAACACAAAAATAGGCAGGAGTTCAAATAAGTTTAAAAAACATTGAAGTGCCCGGGTAACAAATGAGTTCTCGTCCGAAACCCTGATACTCCGAAAAAGATTGTCCAGTTTGTACACGAGGTGCGTTCAGTTTTCACCGTGACCCTCTCAACTCTTTTGCACATGCTATGCGGGTGAAATGATCATACCATGCCAAGTTCCAACATTTTCAGAGTTCATTTTGTAGTGATTTTCAATTTCACCATCATTTAGCTCTCTAAACAAATTGGTAAATGTCTGAAAAAAAGCAAATGATGTCAGAAAACGTGTTGGAAATTGATGACGTCGCTTTGAATGATGCATACTGAACGCAAAAATAGGCTGGAGTTCAAATAAGTTTAAAAAACATTGAAGTGCCCGTGTAACAGATGAGTTCTCGTCCGAAACCCTGATACTCCGAAAGAGATTGTCCAGTTTGT
>NW_025233594.1:0-1178 GCF_018294505.1 Triticum aestivum | reverse complement strand
TTTAAAAAACATTGAAGTGCCCGGGTAACAAATGAGTTCTCGTCCGAAACCCTGATACTCCGAAAGAGATTGTCCAGTTGTACACGAGGTGCGTTCAGTTTTCACCGTGACCCTCTCAACTCTTTTGCACATGCTATGCGGGTGAAATGATCATACCATGCCAAGTTCCAACATTTTCAGAGTTCATTTTGTAGTGATTTTCAATTTCACCATCATTTAGCTCTCTAAACAAATCGGTAAATGACTGAAAAAAAGCAAATGATGTCAGAAAACGTGTTGGAAATTGATGACGTCGCTTTGAATGATGCATACTGAACGCAAAAATAGGCTGGAGTTCAAATAAGTTTAAAAAACATTGAAGTGCCCGTGTAACAGATGAGTTCTCGTCCGAAACCCTGATACTCCGAAAGAGATTGTCCAGTTTGTACACGAGGTGCGTCCAGTTTTCGCCGTGACCCTCTCTACTCTTTTGCACATGCGATGTGGGTGAAATGATGATATCATGCCAAGTTCCAACATTTTCAGAGTTCATTTTGTAGTGATTTTCAATTTCACCGTCATTTAGCTCTCTAAACAAATCGGTAAATGACTGAAAAACAACAAATGATGTCAGAACGTGTTGGAAATTGATGACGTCGCTTTGAATGATGCATACTGAACGCAAAAATAGGATGGAGTTCAAATAAGTTTAAAAACATTGAAGTGCCCGTGTAACAGATGAGTTCTCGTCCGAAACGCTGATACTCCGAAAGAGATTGTCCAGTTTGTACACGAGGTGCGTCCAATTTTCGCCGTGACCCTCTCTACTCTTTTGCACATGCGATGTGGGTGAAATGATGATACCATGCCAAGTTCCAACATTTTCAGAGTTCATTTTGTAGTGATTTTCAATTTCACCGTCATTTAGCTCTCTAAACAAATTGCTAAATGACTGAAAACAGCAAATGATGTCAGAAAGTCTTGGAAATTGATGACGTCGCTTTGAATGATGCATACCGAACACAAAAATAGGCTGGAGTTCAAATAAGGTTAAAAAACATTGAAGTGCCCCTGTAACAGATGAGTTCTCGTCCGAAACCCTGATACTCCGAAAGAGATTGTCCAGTTTGTACATGAGGTGCGTCCAGTTTTCGCTGTGACCCTCTCTACTCTTTTGCACATGCGATGTGGGTGAAATG
>NW_025233593.1:0-7926 GCF_018294505.1 Triticum aestivum | reverse complement strand
GAGCCTGGTCTTCTCGGAAGATGCTTTCTGCACCTCAGCGAGGTCAAGATCCTTCTTCTTCAGAGAATCCCTCAGTTTATCTGTAAGATCATAGTAAGATCAGACTCGGGGATGGACAAGAAGCAAAGGCAGTTGTCAAGATTCTCACCAAACATACCTTTCGCCTCCTCCTTCGCCTTCGTGAAGTTCTCCTGGACAAGCTTTAGATCAAGTTCGAGCTGGATATGCTTGTTCTCCAATTCAGTATAACGAGCTGTAAGCTCGCAAGATTTCTTCGAAGGACCAATCGACAGACGTCAAAGATAGGTCACTTCCGAGTGACTAAGAGAAAAATCGTAGTATTTCTAAGACTACAGCGGAATCTAAACATTCAACTGTAGTTTCGGGGACTACACCCAGTGGGTGCACTCAGCGTGCCCCCACTAGTTCTATTAGCTAGAGTCGGTCAGTCGACCCCCCCAAAAAAAGAGAGGGTATTCTTCAGACCGTAGTCGACTGCCAGCAGTCGACCACAGTCTCGGGGACTACACCGAGTGGGTGCACTCAGCATGCCCCCACCGGTTTATGATTCCATTCGACCAGATCAAGTGAAGACAGTAATGAGAAAAAAGCTCAAGACATAAAGACTATGGTCAACTGCCAGCAGTCGACCATGGCCTTGGGGACTACACCCAGTGGGTGCACTCAGCGTGCCCCCACCAATCCAGAATCTCAATCGACACACCCAGTGAGCATATGACAGATACTAAGAGTTTTAGAAAGAAAAGTTTTCAGGTACCATATCCTAACAGAACAGGTAGTGACCGACCAACCTGGACATTGCTCTGAAGGGCTGAACTGGCGTCATAAGCCGCTTGACTGGCGTCTTGGATCGCCTTCACTTGCTCCATCATGACCCCCGCCTGGCGTATGGCTTCTTTAGCAGCGCTTGCTTGGTCTTCGGGGACGTGGTGGGTAGAGAAAAGTGAAGGCTGACCAGCACTCGATGACGAAGGGCGAGCACTCGTCAGCGGCACCGCGAAGGATACGGTAGGCCAAGTGATGTTGTCCCCCTCCGCAACCAACGTCTCAGGTGCTGATACGACCTGAGCTGTCTCGCCAGCAGACGCTCTCCTATTCCTCTTCTGCCTCAGTGGTTCCTCGTCTTCATCATCGTCAGGGAGATCAATGATGATATTAGATGGAGCTGCAGAAAAGAGTCAAAGTTAAAAATGAAGATCCCACCGACTGAAAACGAAACCTCAAAAGTCATACCAGGGTTGGAAGTGACGGCATCCTCCATTTCTTGATCTTCAGGTCTGGCCAAGCTATCAGAAGTAGCAGCACTGCAGTTTCAGAAATCAGTCGGTCAGCTAACGAATCGACCAAGAATAAATCCATGAGAAACAAGAGGACACAAGTTATGTCATTACCCAGAAATAGTGGGAATCACCATCTTCATCTTCGGCAAGGCCTTCGTCGGCTTTGACGGCACCACTCGAGATTGCTTCGGCGCTTTCTCAATCAGCGCCGGAGAGGTCGTCCGAGGACGCTTGGTCGACTGCACAATAGGCGCGGTTGCCTTGCCGCGCTCGACTGCAGGGTCATGGGCAAGCTTGGACCTTCTTTCAGAACGGGGAGGCGCAACTTCCTCCTCCTCTTGCTCCTCCTCCTCCTCATCGGAGCCAGCATCTTCATCACCCTCATCGCCATCCGATTCCCACTCCTCTTGACTTTCACCTCCACTTCCTTCCTCCTCCTCGGTCTGTGCTTGCGCCCCGTTGGGCATCAAATACAACTTAGTGGTAGCCTGAAAGACAACAAACAAGACAAAAGTCGATCGACTGATCCGCAGCAAAACAGAATGGACGAAACATGATTACAGTCGGAGATAAGTGGTCATACCTTGTCTGGTTCATAAGACTGGTCGAGTGGCGGGATCCTCCTGGCCCCACGAGGGTTGTCCTTGTTCCCTGTGATGGCAGTCATCCACCTCTTCAGTGTGACGTCGTCGACCTCCTCTGGGTGGACCCGAGTGGTGTCTTCAGTACCAGAGTACAACCACATCAGGTGGCCCGGGTACTGGAGTGGCTGGATGCGCCGTGGAAGGAAAACCTCCAGAAGATCCATGCCAGTCACACCGTCGCGAATGAGTTGGACTACACGCTCCATCAACATTTTAACCTGAGCCTTCTCCTCCGGTAGCACTTTCAGAGAACACGGCTTGTTCACACGACTGATGGAGAAGGGAGGGAGCCCAGTCAACTGCCCTGGCGTCGACTGGTCTTGGCAATAGAACTAGGTCGAGTGCCACCCTCTAACTGACTCGGGAAGGGTCATAGCTGGAAAAGCACTCTTACTCCTCATCTGGACCCCAAGACCCCTGCACATCTGGATTACTTGTGTTCTCTCATCATTCGGATTAGCCTTTTTCACCATATGAGAGCGACAAGTGAATATGTGTTTGAAAAGGCCCCAGTGCGGCCGACAACCCAAGAAGTTTTCGCACAAAGACACGAAAGCGGTGAGATAGGCAATGGAATTGGGTGTGAAGTGATGGAGCTGTGCCCCGAAGAAGTTCAGAAACCCCCGAAAGAAAATATGCGGCGGCAGAGAAAACTCACGATCGACATGGGTCGCTAAGAGGACACACTCACCCTCCTGAGGCTGCGGCTGTCACTCCGTCCACGGAAGCCTAGCTGCCCCATGCTCGACCAGCCCTTCGTTGGCCAGGTCGTCGAGATCCTTCTGGGTGATGGTCGATCGGATCCAATCCCCCTGGGTCCAACCTTGCGGCAGGCGGGACCGCGACGAGGATCCACCCCGACTGGTCGCTCTCCCCTTCGCCTTCGCCATCGCCTTCTTCGCCCGGTCCAAAGCCGTCGTCTTCTCCTTCACCATTGTCGCCGACGAGGCTGGTACGGAGCAGCGGCGCTAAACAAATAGCAAGCGCAATGGATGAATCTAAAGACGGGGAAGGGGAAAATGAGGGAGCATTGTACAAAAACCTCCGCCCGGTGCCTTATATGGAGTCGCTTCCGAGTGGCTGACTGGTAGGCCCGAGCAATCCTGTCAAATCACGAAACAGTCGCGCGAGCGATACGTGGCGAAAAAGGTGGCACAGAAATCGAGGCATCTCTGCCTTATCCCATCCGAGTACCGCGGCCTTCTCTGCTTCGTGCGTTTCCCGAAATTCGGATCCCACTAAATCCGCTAACCGCAGGGCAACTCGTCAGACGGAAGATCTCCTGCGATCCGTCGCTCGGAAATCTCCAAGTTCATAAAGTTCACTCGACAGATATGAAGAATGGATCAAGGCGATTGAAAGAGAAGTTGACGCCATCGCTAAAAAGTCATTGATCCAGAGTAAAACACATTCATAGCACCAGAAAACAGGTTGGAAAGATTATCAACTCCTTCCTCACTCAAACCTCGATCCATTCGGGGGCTAATGATGAAGTCATGTACCTAGGGTAGGGTCATGGACCTGTCCAAGGTACCCTCCCCAAGGACATCTTTAGAAGAAATCGTCTTCCAGTCAACCTAGAGGGATTCCACTTGACGGACTTGAAGACACTCGACCATGAAGACTCACTCGACCACCAGGAGTTCTAGAGCCACTTTGTATCCAAACGGTCTGTAATTAAGTAGTCTTTATGGTCATGATGGCACTTTATGTAAGGCGTTACCAATAACGCCTGACCTTAATGTACTTTAAGCCCTCTGCTACGTGGGCTGGCTGGGGTCTTGGCGTCCTCTATATAAGCCACCCCCCTCCACTAGCAGAAGGGTTCGCACCCCTGTAACTTTCATGCATATAATCCAGTCGACCGCCTCCGGGCACCGAGACGTAGGGCTGTTACTTCCTCCGAGAAGGGCCTGAACTCGTAAAACACTTGCGTGAACAACTACTCCATAGCTAGGATCTTGCCTCTCCTTTAGTCCCCCCTACACTACTGTCATACTTAGAACCACGACAGTGGCCACGTTCGCTTCGTTTTCAGCTTCTCTGCGGCCATCGACGGCCAACCGACGCGTAGTTGAGGACAACGACAACAAGGTGGCTGCTAGGGGTAACAGAGGCAATGGCGAGGATGTTGCCAAACAATGGGGAGGAACACAATGTGGAGGTGTCTTAGTCATCTTCCTTCATTGACAGTTCTCTTCTGCAACACCCCAACAACGTCAGTGGATTCCTCAACACCTTCGTCGGGTTCACCCACCAACAACGGTGCCCCTCTCCCATCAGCGGCTATGCCCACAATGCTAATCCTGAATTAAAGCAATATTGATGTGCATATGTGTTTCTCTACTATTGAAGCATGCAATGAAAGTAAAAGAAGCATTAGCGAATTTTTAGTGTACATAAATTTGATTTTATGTTTCAACCACTACTTATATGGGCTTCAACCATGAAAATGCATCGGAGCGGACGAGCTCGCCTGCTCCTGGAATCGATGGACGTACTTCCGCATCGTGATATGGGCCGCTGCAGGTATAGTCAGGTGTATAGATTATTTTTCCATGTCAGTTACGGCCGGACCCACGCCCATAGCGGACTGCCGTTTAGCGTAGGACCTGTACCAATACTCCAGGTAACGATTTCCAGGGAAACGGTACGGGTAACGACGGTCAGCCCCCACAGTGAGCATTCGTTTTGTTAGCCAGCTCTGTCCACGGTCACATATCCCTGGTGACCGATTTCCCCAACTGAACAAAGAGAAGAACCCTAGTCTTTTATTCAAAAAAAAAACAAAAATCTAGTGCTGCGAAAATCAAACAGACACAACACATTACTACTCCGGGCTGAAACTTTCTGAACCGCCGTCAGTACACGAGTTTCTGAAGAAACGCACCCGTCACCCTTCGAGGACGCGCACAAGTTAAGACTGATTGAAAGTTTGGAACAGAGATGGGCACCTTCCTAATCCGTGTTCCAGCCAAACTGAAAACAACGTAGTTGTGAATAAAACAACCTGCGCATCAATATATGTGGCATAGTGATTTGTGTCCACTCATCCGTTTACCCATACATGAGTGCTTCTCTAAAACAATTTAAATGTGCAGACTCACGGAAAAAACTTCCCCTTAATCGGGTTCCATAGATACAGCACAACCAAATACAGCAGCGCGGTACTGTTACATACAAATACACGGTTGCTACACTAGACAACAATATTCGGCTATTGCATACACGGTTACTGAGCCCTCGCCCAACAGGAAAATTTTCAAGTTCATCCACAGAAAAAATCCAAACCGAAGGTGCAAAGCCTCGCCCAGGCAGAGATACAACTTTTCAGGTTGCTGCACATGTTTGAGCATTTGGATTCCTTCCTTGGTTTCAGAAGGAGGTCAACCCGAGGACAAGCTGTACTTCTATGTCATGTTTGCCGGCATATACTGCAGAAGCGTGTACGTTTGCTCGTACCGCACTCAGTTGTGCCTTTCGCATCCGCCACACCATTGTGCTTCTTTGATTGCACCCAGAAATCATCATATGGAGGCTTATACCTGCTGTTTGTGGGAGGACCTACCCTCCACTTACGATCTGGAGCTGATAATCCTTTCAAATTGCCCACTCGGCTTCCATCAGCATCACTCCCGTAACCACAGCCAGGTGCATGCCCGTTACTTGTTTTTGTACCCTTGCATTTGGCATCTCGAAGCTGGTCTTCTAACCGCATACCATCATGCACAACGACTATATATAGGCATCAGCTTCCGCATTGCTGCCTTAATGAGCTCTATTGCTGCCTTGTATGATGTTGTGTTTGGGTCCCAAAGTATTACAACCTCCATAACGTGTGTGTACAAATTTGAATGCCGAAATTTGACAGAGTTAAGCAAAATCTGGTCCTTCTGCAGGTTTGCCAAATGATCTGGCAGCACATCTATTGCATCCTTGGTTCATCTTTCTAGAATGTGCTTCTTTGTTATCTTGGTGAAGCCCAGGAAATCGAGGTCCTAGCAGCACAGATAATTGTCAGTTATTCATAATGTGTCATCTTATGACAAAAAAACGCAGCTGATTCTGCAGGCATATTACATTACCAGCATGGCAGTAGAGCACACAAGCATGCTCGAAATTACCACTCGCATGTAATCTCTGCTCCATTTTCAAGTACCTCCACTCCATAGACAACTTTGCACCATTTGTCATGCTTCCCTGGGTAGTACCAGTGTGCCAAGTATAATTGAAAATATAACCATGAAGTGCAGTTCATCAAGCTATAATCTAATTGTTTCAGCAGGTGGCATGGTGTTACCCTATAATCTAATTCTGAGTTTGCCTCACCAAGCAGCCACAGACAATTTCCTGCATACACTTCGTTCGATCGACGTTCAGCCGGCTCTTCACATACCACACACAAAAGCGAATTTCCTAGAAGTACAGGTTGTAATAACCATATGCTTCTCCTAGTGAGTCGAACGAACTACCAACTATCAGAACAAGTACTATATCTGTTCTTTCTTCAGCAAATTCCCTGAAGTTCTTCCGCACACCCTGTTGTCGCACCGCGGCCGCTCCAGGGGTGCTCTACCAACCGGTATCCTGCAACATCCAATTACAAATTCAGCAACCACACCATGGACAGACTTGCCACAGCACTAAAAGGCCAACACTCAATAATTAGACGACCGAGTAGCAGCTAAATCGTTGAACGTCTTTTGTCCAGCCAGGCGTTTGTGGATCATCTCTCAGCACCAACTGACCCGAGTCCACCGCAAAGGCAGTCTCGCAAGTACCATTGTCGTTCAAGTCCACAGGCCTCACGGCTACCGCGGTGCTCACATCCCTGTCATCGGTGCAACCACCGGCTTAATCCGACAGATCTACCGGAGTCAGCAGTGGAAATCTGCGCAAGAATCAGAAGCACATCTAACATCCAAACTAGAAGATAGTCAGATCCAAATCAATCTCTCAAGGCCAAGAAACTTACCTATGGACTAGATCTGAAAGGAACTCGAATTCATCTGTCTTCTCCAAAATCGCTTCATAGCAGTGCTCTGCCACCGCCGCGGAAAGGTATTCGAGGTTAATTACGTGCTCTGCTCTCCGCCTCGAATGCATGGCCCCACTTCAAAACTTTTCCCCACAGCTGCGAGCGATTACTCGCCGTGAAAGTAGACGGTCCCGGGGCGACCGCACAACCTTGTACCACTAGCACACCTCCGTTAACCCATGCCCCGCCCAGCCGCCGTCAGTTGTCCCTACAGCTCATACTGGGTTCAAAATTCCCTTCAGGCTGCCGGTATTGTCAGTCGCACACATCGCACGACCTGTACTGCCCGTTCAGATAACAGGAGCGCGCGAGCCCATGTGCTCTATCGCCGTTCTCGCTTCAACCATTGCTAGTATTGCTTCTGCTAGTTTATGCTTCAACCACTACTAGTATGGGCTTCAACCACTATCAGTGTGTGCTTCCTTCTTTCTGGCCGAATGCTTCTATTGTACAGGCATTTTGCCATACCCAAATCAAGATGCGCTCTTTGTTGCGCTGCAATGACGTTGAGTGGGCTACGATCTGAGACCTACCTGCTAAAAGTTGTTGGTTGGTACAGTGAAAAATGGAGAGCTCGTGGCGCACGTGGATCTTGTCCATAATCAACTTGTAAACAGGGCTATTTTAATTCTCTTTTATTTTGTCATAAAATGAGTTGTAATATTTTGATCATATTCAATTAGTTTGTTTTGAAGCTTAAACCTTTTTTGTTGTCCTTATGCTTGCGTTGAATAACCTGTTTCTGCTGACCACAAAGTATGCTTTCATCGGTCAAAAGGAATGTTTCCATGGGCAGAAAAGCTATGTTACCGTCGAAGTAAAAATGCGTCTGAAAATAAATATCTATTTATCATAATTATTTATGTGTATGCTTCCACTGGTTTAAAAAGAGAAGTCACATCACTGTGACATCAAACAAATTATTCTTAGAAGCAACAATTAG
>NW_025233592.1:0-7927 GCF_018294505.1 Triticum aestivum | reverse complement strand
AAAGAACTCTCACGTAGACCATGGGTTAGTACACAAAGCATAATGGACAATGCTTACCATACCATGGGATCACTTGATCCCTCTCGGTACTTCTTCTACGCTTTGTGAGTTGATCAACTTGATTCACTCTTGACTTAGTCTTGATCAACATTGAATCTTTCCAACTCTCTTCATTTGGATGATGTCTTGAAGGTAAACATGAATGATCACACAATCTTCTTCTTCAAGACATGCTTGCAATAAGCTCAACTCACACATGACCAACATTTGGATAATTCCTTGAAAAGCACTTTGGCCATCTCAACTCACACATGACCAATCTTTGGATAATTCCTTGAAAAGCACTTTGGCCATCTCATAAACTCCTTGAAACCAACACATGGACTTCAAGACAATCCTATGGACAAAACCTTCAAATATAACTCAAGGCAACCATTAGTCCATAGAGATTGTCATCAATTACCAAAACCAAACATGGGGGCACCGCATGTTCTTTCACGGTCTATACTATGCTTATGCATATGTGTGCTAGAAACACCAATGGGGATTCCGTACTCCCTGAGAACGCATTTTTATTCCATTGTCCCACTCTTCATTATAATTCTTGCACCTCATTTACATTTATGTTATTTAGTTATGAGTTGCAACACCACTCAACAATTGTTTATATCCTACCTCACCCTGCTTTAAGTCTACAATTTTTTGCAAGAACAATATGAAGGAAATATGCCATAGAGGCAATAATAAAGTTATTATTTATTTCCTTATATCATGATAAATGTTTATTATTCATGCTAGAATTGTATTAACCGGAAACATAATACATGTGTGAATACATAGACAAACAGAGTGTCACTAGTATGCCTCTACTTGACTAGCTCGTTGATCAAACATGGTTAAGTTTCCTAACCATTGAGATGGGTTGTCATTTGATTAACAGGATCACATCATTAGGAGAATGATGTGATTGACTTGGCCCATTCCGTTAGCTTAGCACTTGATCGTTTAGTTTGTTGCTATTGCTTTCTTCATGACTTATACATGTTCCTATGACTATGAGATTATGCAACTCCCGTTTACCGGAGGAACACTTTGTGTGCTACCAAATGTCACAACTTAACTGGGTGATTATAAAGGTGCTCCACAGGTGTCTCCAAAGGTACTTGTTGGGTTGGCGTATTTCGAGATTAGGATTTGTCACTCTGATTGTCAGAGAGGTATCTCTGGGCCCTCTTGGTAATGCACATCACTTAAGCCTTACAAGCATTGCAACTAATGAGTTAGTTGCGGGATGATGTATTACAGAACGAGTAAAGAGACTTGCCGGTAACGAGATCGAACTAGGTATTGAGATACCGATGATCGAATCTCGGGCAAGTAACATACCGATGACCAAGGTTGTCAGAATCGCGATTTTGAATCGGATCGGAACCCCGATGGTAGGATCACAAATCATAGAATCTTCACTATCAGAATCGTAGAAGCGTAGATTCTATGAAGTAAAATCGTAGAATCAGAGGGGTTAGTTTGGGTCGTAAAGTCGTAGAATCGTATAATAGAATCGCGATTCTGACAACCTTGTCGATGACAAAGGGAACAACATATGTTGTTATGCGGTCTGACCGATAAAGATCTTCGTAGAATATGTGGGAGCCAATATGAGCATCCAGGTTCCGCTATTGGTTATTGACCGGAGACGTGTCTCGGTCATGTCTACATAGTTCTCAAACCCGTAGGGTCCGCACGCTTAACGTTACGATTACAGTTTTTATTATGAGTTTATGTGTTTTGATGTACCTAAGGTTGTTCGGAGTCCCGGATGTGATCACGGACATGACGAGGAGTCTCGAAATGGTCGAGACATAAAGATTGATATATTGGACGACTATATTCGGACACCGGAAGTGTTCCGGAGAAGTTTCGGATAAAATCGGAGTGCCGGAGGGTTATCGGAACCCCCGGGGCAACTAATGGGCCTCGATTGGCCTTACTGGAGAGAGAGAGAGGGGCGGCCAGGGCAGGCCGCACGCCCCCTCCCCCTTGAGTCCGAATTGGACAAGGAAGGGGGCGGCGCCCCCCTTTCCTTCTCCCTCTCCCTCTCCCTCTCCTTCCTTCCCCCTCTCTCCCTTTTGGTGGAAACCTACTAGGACTTGGAGTCCTAGTAGGATTCCCTCTTGGGGGCGCGCCATAGAGGGTCGGCCGGCCTCCCCCTTTCTCCTTTATATACGGGGGCAGGGGGCACCCTAGAGACACAATAATTGATCATTGATCTCTTAGCCGTGTGCGATGCCCCCCTCCACCATAGTCCACCTCGATAATACTGTAGCGGTGCTTAGGCGAAGCCCTGCGTCGGTAGAACATCAACATCGTCACCACGCCGTCGTGCTGACGAAACTCTCCCTCAACACTCGGCTGAATCGGAGTTCGAGGGACGTCATCGGGCTGAACGTGTGCTGAACTCGGAGGTGTCGTACGTTCGGTACTTGATCGGTCGGATCGTGAAGACGTACGACTACATCAACCGCGTTGTGCTAACGCTTCCGCATCCGGTCTACGAGGGTACGTAGATTACACTCTCCCCTCTCGTTGCTATGCATCACCATGATCTTGCATGTGCGTAGGAGTTTTTTTGAAATTACTACGTTCACCAATAGTGGCATCCGAGCCAGGTTTTATACATTGATGTTATGTGCACGAGTAGAACACAAGTGAGTTGTGGGCGATATAAGTCATACTGCTTACCAGCATGTCATACTTTGGTTCGGCGGTATTGTTGGATGAAGCGGCCCGGACCGACATTACGCGTACGCTTATGCGAGACTGGTTCTACCGACGTGCTTTGCACAGAGGTGGCTAGCGGTGTCAATTTCTTCAACTTTAGTTGAACCGAGTGTGGCTAAGCTCGGTCCTTGTGAAGGTTAAAACAACATCAACTTGACAAACTATCGTTGTGGTTTTGATGCGTAGGTAAGAACGGTTTTTGCTAAGCCCGTAGCAGCCACATAAAACTTGCAACAACAAAGTAGAGGAATCTAACTTGTTTTTGCAGGGCATGTTGTGATGTGATATGGTCAAGACATGATGCTAAATTTTATTGTATGAGATGATCATGTTTTGTAACCGAGTTATCGGCAACTGGCAGGAGCCATATGGTTGTCGCTTTATTGTATGCAATGCAATCGCCTTGTAATGCTTTACTTTATCACTAAGCGGTAGCGATAGTCGTGGAAGCATAAGATTGGCGAGACAACAACGATGCTACGATGGAGATCAAGGTGTCGTGCCGGTGACGATGGTGATCATGAAGGTGCTTCGGAGATGGAGATCACAAGCACAAGATGATGATGGCCATATCATATCACTTATATTGATTGCATGTGATGTTTATCTTTTATGCATCTTATCTTGCTTTGTTTGACAGTAGCATTATAAGATGATCTCTCACTAAATTATCAAGGTACAAGTGTTCTCCCTGAGTATGCACTGTTGTGAAAGTTCTTCGTGTTGAGACACCACGTGATGATCGGGTGTGATAGGCTCTACATTCAAATACAACAGGTGCAAAACAGTTGCACACGCGGAATACTCAGGTTAAACTTGACGAGCCTAGCATATAACAAATATGGCCTCGGAACACGGAGACCGAAAGGTCGAGCGTGAATCATATAGTAGATATGATCAACATAGTGATGTTCACCATTGAAACTACTCCATCTCACGTGATGATCGGACATGGTTTAGTTGATTTGGATCACGTGATCACTTAGAAGATTAGAGAGATGTCTATCTAAGTGGGAGTTCTTAGGTAATATGATTGATTGAACTTAAATTTATCATGAACTTAGTACCTGATAGTATCTTGCTTGTCTATGTTGATTGTAGATAGATGTCCTGTGCTGTTGTTTCGTTGAATTTTAATGCGTTCCTTGAGAAAGCAAAGTTGAAAGATGATGGTAGCAATTACATGGACTGGGTCCGTAACTTGAGGATTATCCTCATTGCTGCACAGAAGAATTACGTCCTGGAAGCACCGCTGGGTGCCAGGCCTGCTGCAGGAGCAACACCAGATGTTATGAACGTCTGGCAGAGCAAAGCTGATGACTACTCAATAGTTCAGTGTGCCATGCTCCATGGCTTAGAACCAGGACTTCAACGACGTTTTAAACGTCATGGAGCATATGAGATGTTCCAGGAGTTGAAGTTAATATTTCAAGCAAATGCCCGGATTGAGAGATATGAAGTCTCCAATAAGTTCTATAGCTACAAGATGGAGGAGAATAGTTCTGTCAGTGAATATATACTCAAAATGTTTGGGTATCATAATCACTTGACTCAACTGGGAGTTAATCTTCCTGTTGATAGTGTCATTGATAGAGTTCTTCAATCACTGCCATCAAGCTACAAGAGCTTCATGACGAACTATAACATGCAAGGGATGGATAAGACGATTCCCGAGCTCTTCGCAATGCTAAATGCTGCGGAGGTAGAAATCAAGAAGGAGCATCAAGTGTTGATGGGCAATAATACCACCAGTTTTAAGAAAAAGGGCAAAGGGAAGAAGAAGGGGAACTTCAAGAAGAACAGCAAACAAGTTGCTCTCAGGAGAAGAAACCCAAGTCTGGACCTAAGCCTGATACTGAGTGCTTCTACTGCAAGCAGACTGGTCACTGGAAGCGGAACTGCCCCAAGTATTTGGCTGATAAGAAGGATGGCAAAGTGAACATAGGTATATGTGATATACATATTATTGATGTGTACCTTACTAATGCTCGCAGTAGCACCTGGGTATTTGATACTGGTTCTGTTGCTAACATTTGCAACTCGAAACAGGGACTACGGATTAAGCGAAGATTGGCTAAGGACGAGGTGACGATGCGCATGGGAAATGGCTCCAAAGTTGATGTGATCGCGGTCGGCACGCTACCTCTACATCTACCTTCGGGATTAGTATTGGACCTAAATAATTGTTATTTGGTGCCAGTGTTGAGCATAAACAATATATCTGGATCTTGTTTGGTGCGAGACGGTTATTCATTTAAATCAGAGAATAATGGTTGTTCTATTTATATGAGTAATATCTTTTATGGTCATGCACCTTTGAAGAGTGGTCTATTTTTGATGAATCTCGATAGTAGTGATACACATATTCATAATGTTGAAGCCAAAAGATGCATAGTTCATAATGATAGTGTAACTTATTTGTGGCACTGCCATTTAGGTCATATCGGTGTAAAGCGCATGAAAAAACTCCATACTGATGGACTTTTGGAACCACTTGATTATGAATCACTTGGTACTTGCGAACCGTGCCTCATGGGCAAGATGACTAAAACGTCGTTCTCCGGTACTATGGAGAGAGCAACAGATTTTTTGGAAATCATACATACAGATGTATGAGGTCCAATGAATGTTGAGGCTCGTGGCGGAAATCGTTATTTTCTCACCTTCACAAATAATTTAAGCAGATATGGGTATATCTACTTAATGAAGCATAAGTCTGAAACATTTGAAAAGTTCAAAGAATTTCAGAGTGAAGTTAAAAATCATCGTAACAAGAAAATAAAGTTTCTACGATCTGATCGTGGAGGAGAATATTTGAGTTATGAGTTTGGTCTTCATTTGAAACAATGCGGAATAGTTTCGCAACTCACGCCACCCGGAACACCACAGCGTAATGGTGTGTCCGAACGTCGTAATCGTACTTTACTAGATATGGTGTGATCTATAATGTCTCTTACTGATTTACCGCTATCGTTTTGGGGTTATGCTTTAGAGACGGCCGCATTCACGTTAAATAGGGCACCATCAAAATCCGTTGAGACAACGCCTTATAAACTGTGGTTTGGCAAGAAACCAAAGTTGTCGTTTCTTAAAGTTTGGGGCTGCGATGCTTATGTGAAAAAGCTTCAACCTGATAAGCTCGAACCCAAATTGGAGAAATGTGTCTTCATAGGATACCCAAAAGAGACTATTGGGTACACCTTCTATCACAGATCCGAAGGCAAGACTTTTGTTGCTAAATTTGGAACATTTCTGGAGAAGGAGTTTCTCTCGAAAGAAGTGAGTGGGAGGAAAGTAGAACTTGATGAGGTAACCGTACCTGCTCCCTTATTGGAAAGTAGTTCATCGTAGAAACCGGTTTCTACGACACCTACACCAATTAGTGAAGAAGTTAATGATGATGATCATGAAACTTCAGATCAAGTTGTTACTGAACCTCGTAGATCAACCAGAGTAAGATCCGCACCAGAGTGGTACGGTAATCCTGTTCTGGAAGTTATGTTACTAGACCATGACGAACCTATGAACTATGAAGAAGCGATGGTGAACCCAGATTCCGCAAAATGGCTTGAGGCCATGAAATCTGAGATGGGATCCATGTATGAGAACAAAGTGTGGACTTTGGTTGACTTGCCCGTTGATCGGCAAGCAATTGAGAATAAATGGATCTTCAAGAAGAAGACTGATGCTGACGGTAATGTTACTGTCTATAAAGCTCGACTTGTTGCAAAAGGTTTTCGACAAGTTCAAGGGATTGACTACGATGAGACCTTCTCACCAGTAGCGATGCTTAAGTCTGTCTGAATCATGTTAGCAATTGCCGCATTTTATGATTATGGAATTTGGCAAATGGATGTCAAAACTGCATCCCATAGTTCTTCAGGAATGCAGTTTTGACATCCATCTGCCAAATTTCATAGTCATAAAATGCGGCAATTGCTAACATGATTCGGACAGACTTAAGCATCGCTACAGGTGAGAAAGTCTCATCGTAGTCAACCCCTTGAGCTTGTCGAAAACCTTTCGCAACAAGTCGAGCTTTGTAGATAGTAACATTACCATCAGCGTCAGTCTTCTTCTTGAAGATCCATTTATTCTCAATTGCTTGCCGATCATCGGGCAAGTCAACCAAAGTCCATACTTTGTTCTCATACATGGATCCCATCTCAGATTTCATGGCTTCAAGCCACTTTGCGGAATCTGGGCTCACCATCGCTCCTTCATAGTTCGTAGGTTCATCATGATCTAGTAGCATGACTTCCAGAACAGGATTACCGTACCACTCTGGTGCGGATCTTACTCTGGTTGATCTACGAGGTTCAGTAGTATCTTGATCTGAAGTTTCATGATCATTATCATTAGCTTCCTCACTAACTGGTGTAGGTGTCACTGAAACAGTTTTCTGTGATGTACTACTTTCCAGTAAGGGAGCAGGTACAGTTACCTCGTCAAGTTCTACTTTCCTCCCACTCACTTCTTTCGAGAGAAACTCCTTCTCTAGAAAGGATCCATTCTTAGCAACGAATGTCTTGCCTTCGGATCTGTGATAGAAGGTGTACCCAACAATCTCCTTTGGGTATCCTATGAAGACACATTTCTCCGATTTAGGTTCGAGCTTATCAGGTTGAAGTTTTTTCACATAAGCATCGCAGCCCCAAACTTTAAGAAACGACAACTTTGGTTTCTTGCCAAACCATAGTTCATAAGGTGTCGTCTCAACGGATTTTGATGGTGCCCTATTTAACGTGAATGCAGCCGTCTCTAAAGCATAACCCCAAAACGATAGCGGTAAATCTGTAAGAGACATCATAGATCGCACCATATCTAGTAAAGTACGATTAAGACGTTTGGACACACCATTA
Organism: Triticum aestivum; assembly: GCF_018294505.1. Lineage (NCBI taxonomy): Eukaryota > Viridiplantae > Streptophyta > Magnoliopsida > Poales > Poaceae > Triticum > Triticum aestivum. The sequence continues at coordinate 284 of NW_025233592.1, read as the reverse complement.
CGCTGTGGTGTTCCGGGTGGCGTGAGTTGCGAAACTATTCCACAGTTTTTCAAATGTACACCAAACTCGTAACTCAAATATTCTCCTCCACGATCAGATCGTAGAAACTTTATTTTCTTGTTACGATGATTTTCAACTTCACTCTGAAATTCTTTGAACTTTTCAAATGTTTCAGACTTATGTTTCATTAAGTAGATATACCCATATCTGCTTAAATCATCTGTGAAGGTGAGAAAATAACGATATCTGCCACGAGCCTCAATATTCATCGGACCACATACATC
>NW_025233591.1:0-7928 GCF_018294505.1 Triticum aestivum | reverse complement strand
GGGTTAAGGAATTAGGATCTGTTCTCTCTATCAGGATCACGTGTTACTAATCAGTAGTACCTTATAAGTTTGATGGATACAAGCCTAGTTCAGTTCTACTACCACATTATGTTGTTAGAATGGATTCAGAACTTTGATATGATGATGTTGAGTGTGTACGAAATCCTTTGTCAAATGTCTCAAAATCCTTCTTGAGCATTTACAGCTGTTATGCTGCCGAAATTTTGCTAGAAATTCTAATGCCCTTGCATTATGATTGTGCTTTCAGATGGCCACTCGCGACCTCAATCAAGTGGTTCGCCTGACTCGATGCCTAGATGTACCCGGCCATACTGCCAAGTTGGTCAGGGTAATGACTGAGGCTGGATACCGTTGGTATCCTGAGTACACGGTCGAAGAGCAATTTCGGGACTTCAATCAAAGCCAGTATCTCTGCACTGTCTGGATATTTCCATCTTATCCTGGATCCACCGAGCCCCTTCACTGCTCCTATGGACTCGGGGTTACTATTGAGATGGCTGTGCAGGACGCCGCCTACTCTATGATGACCATTATGCGAGTCAGATCTGGTCTATTTCGGGACTCTGATTTCCGGTATATGCCAGGATCACTTCCGGGAGCACAAGGGTATCTCCAAGCTATCTATGCTGACCCCACTCAGGAGGATTCACGGACTCGCACCACTGCTGAGATGCTCGAGGATAAGGACCGTGAAAATCGGGCCTTGAGGTTAGAGCTCTTCAATACCCGTGCTGATCACTGGGCCACATTGACTCGGTTGCACCGGCGGTGCAAGCTGGATATTCAGATATGCGCAATCTCTATCCTGTGAGATCTGCTCTGCCAGACGTGATGGGTTGGCGTGATGTAGGAGGCATCACCCCACCTCGTGGTCCCCGCAGGCCACCGTCTGTTGGTCCAAGGCCTCATCCTAGCCCCTATGGTCCACAAGCTCCGCGAGATCGTCTGTTTCCGGATGATCATGTTGAGCTTCCAGGCTATGGAGGTGACTTCTACAAGGACTACTACGGATCGGTCTGAGTTAGTGGTAGTATCACTAGTTCGCACTAGCTGTGTCGTCTATCGTCCCGCGTGACTCGTGGGATATGACCTAGTTTGTACTCTTTCCGGAGGTGTAGAAAAATAATGTATAGGAGCTTGGGATGCCTCCGATGAGATGTAATCCTCTTTTCACCGTAATAGTACTTTGTTTGGTCTTGTACTAAACCCTGTATGGTGTGTATGACGATGGAATAAAGAAGCAGTTTCTGTATCTACCATGTCATACGGATGATCATCTTGCATTTCGAGTTATTCCTTACATTTTTATCCTATGTCGGAATTTTATCATCCTGACTAAATCATTGTCTTGTTTACCTAGGATGGTCAACACGTGCGCTAACCCTGCTTCTCAAGAGCAGGCCGAAGGCAGTGAAGGCAGGAATGAAAATCTGCCTCATCCTCCTTCCCTAGCCGAGGTTATGATGGAAGCTGAGAGAAACAAGCGGGAGACCAACCGTTTGTTAGAGCGTATTGAACAGAACACGACACACCATCAGAGGACTAACGTGGTGTCACTCAGTGATTTTATCAAATTACATCCACCCACGTTCCACCACTCCGTCGAGCCTCTCGACGCTGATGATTGGCTTCGCAGTATCGCTCACAAACTGCGTTCCGCGCTGGTAGCGGAGGCTGACAAGGTCACCTTTGCTGCATATCATCTTGAAGGCCCCGCCAGTCTATGGTGGGAGAATTATGGAGCTATGCGCCCAGCGGGCCATGTCACTACTTGGGCTGAATTCAGCGAGGCTTTCCGTGAACATCACATTCCGGAGGGTCTCATGGACCGTAAACGTGAAGAATTTTGCAGTTTCACCCAAGGCCGACTTTCTGTGGATGTTTACAGCAGGGAGTTCGGTAATCTCGCACGATATGCAACCGAGGAAGTTTCTACTGACGCCAAGAAGCAAGCAAGGTTCCGTAAGGGCCTTAGTCCTGAGCTTCGCCGTGACCTCCGTCTGCATGAGTGCACATCTTTTCAGAAACTTGTCAACAAAGCCATCAGTGCTGAAACTGGTCAGACTGACTATGACGCAACACGCAAGCATGGCCGTGACATGGGTTCCTCATCCGGTGCTGGTCCTCAGAAGCGCCGCGTGTGGGTGCCCAACACCGCCCTGCCACCCAGGTTCACACCGAGGCCATCTTTCCAGGCGCCTCGCCCTGTTCAACAGTCTGCACCGGCCAAGCCCTATGGGGGTCCAACCAACAATGCTCCTCCACGTACCAGTTCCGTGACTTGTTTCAAGTGTGGGGAATCTGGTCACTATATGCGTGAGTGTCCCCAGACCAACCCCAACCAGTCTGCTAAAGCTGTTGGCCGTGGCAAGCCGACAGGGAAAATATTCCACGCCAAACCGGTCACCGCTTCACGTGGCCATGTTAACTGTATTTCTGCCGAAGAAGCTCAAGAGGATCCCAACGTCGTTCTCGGTACGCTTCTTGTTAATTGCCACCCGGCATCTGTTCTTTTTGATACAGGAGCCTCTCATTCTTTTATATCTGAAAACTATGCTCGCTTGCATAACGTCGCATTCGGTGACATGCCAACCTCTATGGTAATTCAAACTCCGGGATCCAAGTGGCAAACTTCTAGAGTAAGCCATGGGAATGAAATCCAAGTCGACAGACTTGTTTTCCTCGCGTCTTTGATAGCCCTTAAATCTTCAGATATTAATATCATTCTGGGTATGGACTGGATGTCAGCTCATCAAGCCAAAATTGATTGCTTCTCTAGGACTGTTCAACTCACCCATCCTTCGGGGAAGATAGTCAATGTCTTGACCCGAATAGCCAAGCGACAATTATATTCTCTTAACGCCAGCCCTTTGCCAGACCTTGAGGACGTGCCGGTAGTCCGTGACTTCCCGGATGTCTTTCCAGAGGAATTGCCAGGTGTTCCACCTGACAGGGATGTTGAGTTCGTAATAGACCTCATTCCAGGAACCGTTCCGATTGCTAGAAGACCCTACAAGATGGCACCTCTAGAACTAGCCGAACTTAAGAAACAACTCGATGAGTCCTTGAAAAAGGGTTTCATCCGCCCTAGTTCATCTCCGTGGGCTTGCCCCGTCCTGTTCGTCAAGAAGAAGGATGGTACGGACCGGATGGTTGTAGATTACCGACCTGTCAACTTGGTCACAATCAAGAACAAATATCCACTTCCCAGGATCAACGACCTGTATGATCAGCTCGCTGGATCCTCAGTCTTCTCCAAGATGGATTTGAGGTTGGGCTACCATCAAATCAAAATCAGAAACGGGGACATTCCTAAAACGGCCTTTGTTACTCGTTATGGCCAATACGAGTACACCGTCATGTCCTTCGGTTTAACCAACGCTCCAGCCACTTTTTCTCGGTTAATGAACTCAATCTTCATGGAGTATTTGGATAAATTCGTCGTGGTTTACCTCGATGATATACTCATCTACTCCAAGAACGAGGAAGAACATGCCGAACATCTAAGGCTAGTGTTGAAGAAACTTCGAGAGCATCGCCTTTATGCCAAATTTTCTAAATGTGAATTCTGGTTGTCAGAAGTGACCTATCTGGGTCATGTGATATCTGGTAAAGGTATTGTTGTTAACCCTGAGCGAGTTCAAGCCATCCTTAATTGGACTCCACCTGAATCGGTCAAGCAAGTTCGGAGTTTTCTAGGCTTAGCGAGCTATTGTCGTCGCTTTGTCGAGAACTTCTCCAAGGTTGCTAAACCTCTAACCGAACTCCTCAAGAAAGATAAGAAGTTCGAGTGGACTCCACAATGTGAGCACAGCTTTCAGGAACTGAAAAGACGCCTGACTTCTGCTCCCGTACTGGTACCGCCAGACTTCTCCAAAGACTTTGTTATCTACTGCGACGCCTCGCGACAAGGACTAGGTTGCATCCTTATGCAAGATCGACATGTAATTGCCTACGCTTCACGGCAATTGCACCCACATGAGGAGAATTATCCTACTCATGATCTAGAGCTTGCAGCCGTAGTCTATGCACTTAAGACCTGGCGACATTACCTCCTCGGTAATCGTTGCGAAATATTCACTGATCACCAAAGTCTGAAGTACATTTTCACCCAACCGGATCTGAATCTCAGGCAAAGACGTTGGGTTGAATTGATCACAGATTTCTATTTAGGAATAACCTACACCCCAGGGAAAGCCAACGTCATGGCTGATGCGCTAAGTCGTAAATCCTATTGTAACAATTTGATGTTACAACAAAGTCAATCGCTTCTCCATGAGGAATTTCGGAAGCTTAACCTTCACATTGTACCTCAAGGTTTTCTTTCCACCTTGGTGGCAAAACCTACCCTTACGGATCAGATTATCAAAGCACAGAAGGTAGATCCGGGAATCTCCCGCATCAAGAGAAACATTCAGAAAGGAATTGCGAATTGCTTCTCCATTAATGATCAAGGGGTCGTATACTTCGGGAATCGATTAGTGGTTCCCAAAGTGCGAAACCTGAGGCGCTTGATCCTTAAGGAAGCTCATGAATCTCCTCTCACCATTCATCCCGGTAGTACTAAGATGTATCAGGACCTACGCCAGAGGTTCTGGTGGACTAGGATGAAGAGAGAAATTGCTCAGTATATTGCTAATTGCGACGTCTGTCGTCGTGTAAAAGCAGAGCATCAACGGCCTGCTGGCACCCTTCAACCCCTAGCTATTCCTGAATGGAAATGGGATAAAATTGGTATGGATTTCATTACCGGTTTTCCCAGGACCAAGAGAGGGAATAATGCTATTTTCGTCGTGGTCGATCGTCTTTCCAAAGTAGCCCATTTCCTACCTGTTCGTGAGAGTATAACCGCTAGTCAGCTGGCAGACTTATACATCTCCCGAATAGTGTCTCTCCATGGTGTTCCTTTGGAAATTAACTCGGATCGAGGAAGTCTTTTCACCTCTCGATTTTGGGAAAGTTTCCAAAATGCTATGGGAACCCGTCTCTCCTTTAGCACCGCCTTCCACCCTCAGTCGAGTGGTCAAGTGGAACGCGTCAACCAAATTCTAGAAGACATGCTTCGAGCCTCTGTTATCTCATTCGGAATGGACTGGGAGAAGTGCCTTCCATTTGCCGAATTCGCTTACAACAACAGCTATCAATCTAGCTTGGGTAAAGCCCCTTTTGAAGTTCTCTATGGACGACGGTGTCGAACACCCCTTAACTGGTCAGAGACCAGGGAAAGACAATTCTTTGGCCCGGATATGATTCAGGAAGCAGAAGAACAAGTTCGTATCGTTCGTGAAAAGTTGAAAACAGCCCAATCTCGTCAAAAGAGTCAATATGACCGAAAACATAAGGCTATGACTTTCGAGGTTGACGAGAAGGCTTATCTTCGGGTCACCCCTCTGAAGGGAACCCATCGTTTCGGTATCAAAGGCAAATTGGCTCCTCGTTACATTGGACCTTTTCGCATTCTCGCCAAACGAGGAGAAGTTGCCTACCAGTTGGAACTACCTCCGCACCTCTCCAGAGTCCACGATGTCTTCCACGTTTCTCAACTCAGGCGTTGCTTCTCGGATCCTATCTGTGAAGTGGACCACGAAACGCTTGATCTCCAAGATAATCTTACATATCGAGAGTACCCCATTCGTATCCTCGATCAGGCCGAACGTACCACCCGACGCAATAATATCAAGTTTCTCAAAGTTCAATGGTCGCACCATTCGGAGGATGAAGCAACCTGGGAAAGGGAGGATCGTCTTCGACTTGAGTATCCCGCCTTCTTCCCGGAGGAACCCAAATCTCGGGACGAGATTCTTTTGAGTGGGGGTGAGTTGTCACACCCTAGCTAGTCATGCATTAGAGTGCTGCATCATGTTTACTCTTTCATCAGAAACTTGAAATGGGGATCTGTGAAACCCTCAGAATCATTTTGAAAATGACCCAAATAAAAATTTCTCCAAAAGGGTCCAAGAAAATGCTCATGTTGCTCTCTGAAAATATTGGACAGAGATAAAAATCAAACCAATATTTTTAAGAGCTCATAGGTATTTATTTTGGGCATTTGGAATTAATGCATAAATATTTGCATTGGAAATATATTAATTATATATATTAATATATGTCCAAATATTATGCCAATTATAAAGGAGCTCTGGAATAATATATCTAGCTCCTGCAAAAATTGGCATAAGTTAAATAAATGATTTAATATATTATTTAAATCAAAACAAATGTCAGAAATTAGAAAACAAAAAAATAAATAACAGGAGGAGCTTACCTGGGCTCCTCCCTGTGCGGCCCAGCCAGCTGGCCGGCCCAGCAAGCCAGCCCAGCCCACCACCACCGTCGTCCTCCTGGCGCCAGTCGGCCAGGCGTGTGGCCGGCGCGCGCGCACGGCCGGAGCGCCACGCCACCAGCTCGTCTGCCTGCCTCCCCCGCCAGCGCGACGCCGCGACGCTTCTTCTCGGTGCCGCCCCGATCCCCTGGCCTTATCCCCCCTCTCTCCCGTGCTGCTCCCTCTCTCTCTCTCACGGCCGAACACCACCATCGCTGCCGTTCGCCATAGCAGCCGTCACCGGCCACCCCTCGCTCCCCCGACTAGCTCAGGAGCTCCGCCTCGACCCCCTCTTCCTCCCCACCGCTCCACGGGTCTCCGGAAGCCCTGCATCGCCGCCTACGTCGCCGTTCCCCTCCTCGGCCACCGGAGGTCATCGCCGTCGATTCGCTGCACTCCGGCCGCCCCCGAGCACGCTAACCATCCCTGCAGCACCGCGGTGAGCTCCGCCACCGTTTCCCCCTCTTTTCCCCCTCGTTCCCTCACCGTAGCCTCCTCCCCACCACGGCCGAACCTCCGCCGCCGCCGAGCTCGCCGTCGACGCAGCTCTGGTGACCATTTGGTCACCCCGGCGAGTCCAACAAGTTCCTAAGGCCCCGTAGAGCATCCCTAGCGCCTCGCTTAGCTCGCCTTCGAGCTCCAACCCCGTTTCCGCGCACGACCGAACTCCGGCGGCCGCAGCCGAGCTCGCCGCCGTCGACTCCGGCCACCCCAGGCCCAGACACGGCCACCGTCCGACGCGCCATCGAGCTAGCTATCCAACGCACCTAGCCGCACGCCGTTTGGAGCACCACAGAGGAAACCCGAGGCCCCTGTACGCCGCGGACCTCGCCGGCGACTAACCGCCGGCGGGTTTGACTTGTGTGACCTGGGGTTTGACCCCCCCAGGGTCACTGACGCGTGGGCCCCATCGGCCAGGTGGTCAGTTAGTGCTAATTACCGTTAGTCAACCCCCCTGACACTGACAGTGGGCCCCAGCGCCACTAATCCCTAATTAGGATTAATTTAATCCTGTTAAACCCCCCCTGTCACTGACGTGTGGCCCCCACATGTCAGGTTTGACCCCAGCCAGCCGCAGTTGACCACTGACGTCATGCTGACGTCATGCTGGCGCAATAATTATATTTCTGGATTTAAATTAAATCAGGAAATTCCAGAATATTATTTAAACTTCAAAAATTCATAACTTTTATTCTGTAACTCCAAATTGGACAAATTATATATGAAAAATGATCAGAAAAATCCAATCTATCCATCTGTACTATTTTCATGCATGATCAAACAAGTTAAATTGATGTTTTAAGCAGAACAAGGAAAAGCACTTTAAAGGGCCATGTTTGAGTTTGAAATTTGAATCTTTGATTCAAATTTGCTCAAACCCTTCTGGTCTTAGTTGCATTAGCCCAACACACTCATATTGCTATGTTTCATGCATGCATCATATTGTTGCACATTGTTTGGTGATGGTTGTGTATCGGTGTTCTTTGCGACAGGTTCTGCCTCCGAGGAGTACCGTGATTACCCTAACGAAGAACCGTATCAGTGCATCGAACCATCAGGCAAGCAACCAACCATTTGATCATAT
>NW_025233590.1:6774-7929 GCF_018294505.1 Triticum aestivum | reverse complement strand
CCCCCCCCTTGATCACCAGATATCGCCTACTCTACTCTCTACTACTTGCATTAGAGTAGTGTAGCATGTTACTGCTTTCGATTAATCCTATTCTGTTGCATAGCCTGTCATTGTTGCTACAGTTGTTACCCTTACCTGCTATCCTACTGCTTAGTATAGGATGCTAGTGTTCCATCAGTGGCCCTACACTCTTGTCCGTCTGCCATGCTATACTACTGGGCCGTGATCACTTTGGGAGGTGATCACGGGTATATACTATATACATTTATACATGACACATGTGGTGACTAAAGCCGGGTCGGCTCGTTGAGTACCCGCAGGTGATTCTGATGAGGGGGCTGAAAGGACAGGTGGCTCCACCCCGGTAGAGGTGGGCCTGGGTTCCTGACGGCCCCCGACTGTTACTTTGTGGCGGAGCGACAGGGCAGGTTGAGACCACCCAGGAGAGAGGTGGGCCTGGCCCTGGTCGGCGTTCGCGGATAAACAACACGCTTAACGAGTTCTGGGTATTTGATCTGAGTCTGGCCATTTGGTCTATACGCACTAACCATCGACGTGGGAGTAGTTATGGGTATCCCGACGTCGTGGTATCAACCGAAGCTCTTTTGACGTCAGCAACTGAGTGGCGCGCGCCGGATTGGACTGGAACGCCTCTAGGCTAGGTCTGCTTCCGGCCGCGTACGCAACGTGCAGGTGTGCATAGGGCGATGGGCCCAGACCCCTGCGCGCATAGGTTTAGACTGGCGTGCTGACCTCTCTGTTGAGCCTAGGTGGGGCTGCGACGTGTTGATCTTACGAGGCCGGGCATGACCCAGAAAAGTGTGTCCGGCCAAATGGGATCGAGCGTGTTGGGTTATGTGGTGCACCCCTGCAGGGAAGTTTATCTATTCGAATAGCCGTGTCCCTCGGTAAAAGGACGACCCGGAGTTGTACCTTGAGCTTATGACAACTAGAACTGGATACTGAATAAAATACACCCTTCCAAGTGCCAGATACAACCCGGTGATCGCTCTCTAACAGGGCGACGAGGAGGGGATCGCCGGGTAGGATTATGCTATGCGATGCTACTTGGAGGACTTCAATCTATTCTCTTCTACATGCTGCAAGATGGAGATGTCCAGAAGCGTAGTCTTCGACAGGACTAGCTATCCCCCT
>NW_025233590.1:1186-2121 GCF_018294505.1 Triticum aestivum | reverse complement strand
CCCACGCCGCCACATCGCCGAGGGGATAAGGACGCCAGCGACGGCCCCCCTGCCTCCTCCGAGAGATCTTTTCCCCCCCTTCCCCACGAGCTGCTGCTTGCCCTCGCCGCCTCTCCCATTCCCCACCGCATCCGAGCGCTGCCGTGGCCATGCCGGCGTAACACACGCGGTCCCTGACACCGCCTCGCCTCTCCTCCGCGCCAAGAAGGACCGCCTCGACCTCCTCTTCCTCCCCGACGAATCACCCGAGCAGGAGCGCCTCTGCATCATCCCCTACGTTGTCGTCTTCCTCCTCTTCTCCGACGAGCTTCGCCGTCGATTCCGCCGCACCGAGCCCTCCTCGAGCAGGCTTGAGCACATCTGCAGGAGCACTGTGAGCCTGCGCTTCTTTCCCCTCTCTCTCCCGAGCTTTCCGACGCCCGTAGCCCCGTTCCCGTAGCTCGCCCGAAGAACCTCGCCGCCGACGAGCTCGGCGCCGTGGCCATGGTCGCCTTCACCTGCGGCCGAGCGCCGCATCGTGCTCCTGGGGTTCCTAGTGGCCCAACGCGCGCGTCTGCTGCTCTCGCCGTGCCCCGTAGCCCCCTGTTCGCCACTCACCGGAAACCCACCACCACCTGCCTCGCCGCCGGCGACGTTACCGGCCGTCCCCAGCCACGCCACCACCTCCATTCGACGCGGTGTGGACTGGCCGTTCGAATGGGCCAAACCACAGCCCCGGGGATGCCCTGTGGGCGAAACCCGAAGCTCACCCGCGCCGCGCCGCCGCATTGGAGCTCGCCGGAGCCCCTCTCCGGTGCCCTGCCGACGTGGCCGGCCGGGCCCCACCCCTGGCTCACTGCCAGTGGCCCCCACGGGCCCCAGTTGACTGGGTTGACCCAGTCAACTGCTGACTGGGCAGCCCAGTGCCACTGACATGCGGGCCCCGCCGCAAAAAT
>NW_025233590.1:0-1176 GCF_018294505.1 Triticum aestivum | reverse complement strand
TCCGAGCGCTGCCGTGGCCATGCCGGCGTAACACACGCGGTCCCCGACACCGCCTCGCCTCTCCTCCGCGCCAAGAAGGACCGCCTCGACCTCCTCTTCCTCCCCGACGAATCACCCGAGCAGGAGCGCCTCTGCATCATCCCCTACGTTGCCGTCTTCCTCCTCTTCTCCGACGAGCTTCGCCGTCGATTCCGCCGCACCGAGCCCTCCTCGAGCAGGCTTGAGCACATCTGCAGGAGCACTGTGAGCCTGCGCTTCTTTCCCCTCTCTCTCCCGAGCTTTCCGACGCCCGTAGCCCCGTTCCCGTAGCTCGCCCGAAGAACCTCGCCGCCGACGAGCTCGGCGCCGTGGCCATGGTCGCCTTCACCTGCGGCCGAGCGCCGCATCGTGCTCCTGGGGTTCCTAGTGGCCCAACGCGCGCGTCTGCTGCTCTCGCCGTGCCCCGTAGCCCCTTGTTCGCCACTCACCGGAAACCCACCACCACCTGCCTCGCCGCCGGCGACGTTACCGGACGTCCCCAGCCACGCCACCACCTCCATTCGACGCGGTGTGGACTGGCTGTTCGAATGGGCCAAACCACAGCCCCGGGGATGCCCTGTGGGCGAAACCCGAAGCTCACCCGCGCCGCGCCGCCGCATTGGAGCTCGCCGGAGCCCCTCTCCGGTGCCCTGCCGACGTGGCCGGCCGGGCCCCACCCCTGGCTCACTGCCAGTGGCCCCCACGGGCCCCAGTTGACTGGGTTGACCCAGTCAACTGCTGACTGGGCAGCCCAGTGCCACTGACATGCGGGCCCCGCCGCAAAAATTAAAAAAAAAGAAGAAAAGAAAAAAAAGAAAAGTGTTTTATAAATAAAAATAATTAGATTAACTAATCTCTCACTGACATATGGGGCCCACCCCTCTAATTAGACTGTTAGTTTAGTTTAAATAAATATTAGACTAACAGAGGCTGACATGTGGGTCCCACTGGACCCACCTGTCTGGTTTGACTGGTCAGCTGACCTGTTGACCTGCTGACGTCAGCATTGCCTCATGCTGACGTCATAATTCATTTTTGCTTAATATAAATAATTCCAGAAATTCAAATAAACTTTGAAAATTCATATCTTTTAAACCGTAACTCGGATGAAAATGTTTTCTATATGAAAGTTGCTCAGAACGACGAGACGAATCCAAA
>NW_025233589.1:6152-7930 GCF_018294505.1 Triticum aestivum | reverse complement strand
TAACTGAGGTATCTTGCATTATCCTACAATTAATTCGATCTCATATGGAGATTTTTTGTGAAGTAGAATGGAAAAAATCGAATGCAACTACACAAGAACAAGTCTGTACATGTCGTTCGGAATCAGTTTTGCGCAGTGTTAACTGAAACATGGGTATCTGACTCATACGGAGTCCGTTTTGGCTCCACAAGTAGTCAAAACGTTTGTGACGACCAGATGCTTCAAAGGATTCTTTCGTAGAGAACATTTGGAGAACTTTTCTTAAGGAGTTCGTTCAGAAACTTGTATAGAAACTTTCTTAACGAGCACTCGACAAACGCATTTCGAGAACATGCACAAAGTCCCAGCTATGGACCTAGTGCATCATCATTAATGAGGTCTCCTGTATTTCCCTACATGTAATTGGATCTCATATGGAGATGTTTAGTGAACTAGAAATGAAAAAATCGAATGCAATTACACAAGAACTAGTATGTAACTATCGTTCGAAATCAGTTTTGTGCAGTGTTAACTAAAACATGGATATCTGACCCATACGGAGTCCGTTTTGGCTCCACAAGTAGTCAAAACGTTTGTGACGACTAGATTCTTCAAAGGATTCTTTCATAGGAAATTTTGAAGAACTTTTCTTAAGGGGTTCGTTCAGAAACTTGTATAGAAACTTTCTTAATGAGCACTCGACAAACGCATTTCGAGAACATGCACAAAGTCCCAGCTATGGACCTAGTGCATCATCATAACTAAGGTATCTTGCATTTATCTATAATTAATTGGATCTCATATGGAGATTTTTAGTGAAGTAGAATGGAAAAAATCGAATGCAACTACACAAGAACTAGTCTGTAACTGTCGTTCGGAATCAGTTTTGCGCAGTGTTAACTGAAGCATGGATATCTGACTCATACGGAGTCCGTTTTGGCTCCATAGGTAGCCAAAACGTTTGTGACGACCAGATGCTTCAAAGGATTCTTTCATAGGGAACCTTTGGAAAACTTTTCTTAAGGAGTTGATTCAGAAACTTGTATAGAAACTTTCTTAATGAGCACTCGACAATCGCATTTCGAGAACTTGCACACAGTCCCAGCTATGGACCTAGTGCATCATCATAACTGAGGTCTCTTGCATTTCCCTACAAGTAATTGGATCTCATATGGAGATGTTTAGTGAACTAGAAATTAAAAAATCGAATGCAACTACACAAGAACTAGTCTGTAACTGTCGTTCGGAATCAGTTTTGCGCAGCGTTAACTGAAACATGGATATCTGACTCATACGGAGTCCGCTTTGGCTCCACAATTAGTAAAAACGTTTGTGACGACCAGATGCTTCAAAGGATTCTATCATAGGGAACTTTTGGAGAACTTTTCTTAAGGAGTTCGTTCAGAAACTTGTATAGGAACTTTCTTAATGAGCACTCGACAAACTCATTTCGAGAACACACACAAAGTCACAACTATGGACCTAGTGCATCATCATAACTAAGGTCTCTTGCATTTCCCTACAAGTAATTGGATCTCATATGGATATGTTTAGTGAACTAGAAATGAAAAAATCGAATGCAACTACACAAGAACTAGTCTGTAACTATCGTTCGGAATCAGTTTTGTGCAGTGTTAATTGAAACATGGATATCTGACTCATATGGAGTCTGTTTTGGCTCCACAAGTAGTCAAAACGTTTGTGACGACCAGATGCTTCAAAGGGTTCTTTCATAGGGAACTTCTGGAGAACTTGTATAGAAAACTTTCTTAATGAGCACTCGACAAACGCATTTCGAG
>NW_025233589.1:0-2336 GCF_018294505.1 Triticum aestivum | reverse complement strand
TTTTGGCTCCACAAGCAGTCAAAACATTTTCGACGACCAGATGCTTCAAAGGATTCTTTCATAGGGAACATTTGGAGAACTTTTCTCAAGGAGTTCGTTCAGAAACTTGTATAGAAACTTTCTTAATGAGCACTCGACAAACGCATTTCGAGGACATACACAAAGTCCCAGCTATGGACCTAGTGCATCATCATAAATGAGCTCTCTTTCATTTCCCTACAAGTATTTGGATCTCATATGGAGATGTTTAGTGAAGTAGAATGGAAAAAATCGAATGCAACTACACAAGAACTAGTCTGTACGTGTCGTTCGGAATCAGTTTTGCGAAGTGTTAACTAAAACATGGATATCTGACACATACAGAGTCCGTTTTGGCTCCACAAGTAGTCCAAACGTTTGCAACGACCAGAGGCTTCAAAGGATTCTTTCATAGGGAACTTTTGGAGAACTTTTTTTAAGGAGTTCGTTCAGAAACTTTTATAGAAACTTTCTTAATGAGCACTCGACAAACGCATTTTGACAACATACAGAAAGTCCCAGCTATGGACCTAGTGCATCATCATAACTAAGGTCTCTTGCATTTCCCTACAAGTAATTGGATCTCATATGGAGATGTTTAGTGAAGTAGAATGGAAAAAATAGAATGCAAGTACACAAGAACTAGTCTGTACCTGTCGTTCGGAATCTATTTTGCGCGGTGTTAACTAAAACATGGGTATCTGACACATAAAGAGTCAGTTTTGGCTCCACAAGTAGTCAAAATGTTTGTGACGGCCAGATGCTTCAAAGGATTCTTTCATATGGAACCTTTGGAGAACTTCTCTTAAGGAGTTCGTTCAGAAACTTGTTTAGAAACTTTCTTAATGAGCACTCGACAAACACATTTCGAGAACATACACACAAAGTCCCAGCTATGGACCTAGTGCATCATCATAACTGAGGTCTCTTGCATTTCCCTAAAATTAATTGGATCTCATATGGAGATGTTTAGTGAAGTAGAATGGAAAAAATCGAATGCAACTACACAAGAACTAGTCTGTAAGTGTCGTTCGGAATCAGTTTTGCGCAGCGTTAACTAAAACATGGGTATCTGACACATACGGAGTCCGTTTGGGTCCACAAGTAGTCAAAACGTTTGTGACAACCAGATGCTTCAATGGATTCTTTCATAGGGAACTTTTGCAGAACTTTTCTTCAGGAGTTCGTTCAGAAACTTGTATAGAAACTTTCTTAATGAGCACTCGACAAACGCATTTCGAGAACATACACAAAGTCCGAGCTATGGACCTAGTGGATCATCATAACTAAGGTCTCTTGCATTTCCCTACAAGTAATTGGATCTCATATGGAGATGTTTAGTGAAGTAGAATGGAAAAAATCGAATGCAACTACACAAGAACTAGTCTGTACGTGTCGTTCGGAATGAGTTTTGCGAAGTGTTAACTAAAACATGGATATCTGACACATACAGAGTCCGTTTTGGCTCCACAAGTAGTCAAAACGTTTGCGACGACCAGAGGCTTCAAAGGATTCTTTCATAGGGAACTTTTGGAGAACTTTTCTTAAGGAGTTCGTTCAGAAACTTTTATCGAAACTTTCTTAATGAGCACTCGACAAACGCATTTTGAGAACATACAGAAAGTCCCAGCTATGGACCTAGTGCATCATCATAACTAAGGTCTCTTGCATTTCCCTACAAGTAATTGGATCTCATATGGAGATGTTTAGTGAAGTAGAATGGAAAAAATAGAATGCAAGTACACAAGAACTAGTCTATACCTGTCGTTCGGAATCAGTTTTGCAAAGTGTTAACTAAAACATGGATATCTGACACATACAGAGTCAGTTTTGGCTCCACAAGTAGTCAAAATGTTTGCGATGACCAGATGCTTCAAAGGATTCTTTCATAGGGAACCTTTGGAGAACTTCTCTTAAGGAGTTCGTTCAGAAACTTGTTTAGAAACTTTCTTAATGAGCACTCGACAAACGCATTTCGAGAACATACACAAAGTCCCAGCTATGGATCTAGTGCATCATCATAACTAAGGTCTCTTGCATTTCCCTACAAGTAATTGGATCTCATATGGAGATGTTTAGTGAACCAGAAATGAAAAAATTGAATGCAACTACACAAGAACTAGTCTCTAACTGTCGTTCGGAATCAGTTTTGTGCAGTGTTAACTGAAACATGGATATCTGACTCATACGGAGTCCATTTTGGCTCCACAAGTAGTCAAAACGTTTGTGACGACCAGATGCTTCAAAGGATTCTTTCATAGGGAACTTTTGGAGAACTTTTCTTAAGGAGTTCGTTCAGAAACTTGTATAGAAACTTT
>NW_025233588.1:0-7934 GCF_018294505.1 Triticum aestivum | reverse complement strand
GGGGGGGAGAGAAACAAGCCCCAACCCACATGGTAGGGATAGGGACAAATTTATGGATTGTCACGAGTGTACATGAAGGTTATCACGAGTGTAAAGAAAATTGATAACAAGATGAAAATTGGGACAAATACTAATCAAAGGATATAACTAGCTTTGAGGTTCCCAAAATGCCAACTGAGTTAGGAACTTCACACTTAATTTGGCGTCTGCAAAGACTTTAGATAGGTGAAAGCTACGTTGAGTGGTGATATAAAACAATAAACCTATAAGTCCATCTATCTAGCAAAGCGACAGTTGCAAACTGGGATTTAGTTGTTATTTGCTATGGTATTGAGTACCGAACACTCAAGAAACACAATAAAGGTATTCGAGGAAGCATGTACAAAATGTTACATGGATTGTATTACTACAAAAAAATAAGGACTGAGGGTGAGCAATCACCTGGTGTTGAGAAACTCGTGAAAGGATGATAGTCATTGATATAGCGAGTTGTTGCATTGACATACGTTCACCAGTGTAGACATTGCCATCTGCATACACAAAATTTCACCATTATCCTCATTGTACCCCAGTATTTCTATCCGTCTCATCGCTCACTCAATCTAAGGACGGAGCCCAAGAATATTATCCATCTCAACAGTCTTGTGCAGCAGCCATGTGGAGATACCGTGACAATCAACCTTCCTCTGAAACATTTGGAATCTACGATATTTGTCATACAACAATAAGGCAAGACCAAGAGCACCATCCTCTGCCTGGAAGATCTAATGGAGGTGTGAATAATTCATGCCAAGAGGCCCTTTGATCAAAATTAGCTTTGTGTATCCAAACCAAACTCAATTATGTCATTTGTGAGCCGATCTGGATCCACAACAAACGGGTTGGATAGGTGAGAAGCAGATGTCTAGTAAAGGGCATTGCGAACAAGGATTCCAGTATTAGCGTATTCAATCTTACATGGAGCATCCGTTGAGATGATATGGCAGCATATGCCGGTCTCCGAGGAGCAAATACAAGCGATGGAACGATGAACGTCCAACATCTCGGAACAGGACCGCTGCATCAGGACCACCTTGAAGGGGCTCGAGAGGCAACGGCTGCCGTGCACATGGCCCTGCTCGGAGGTGGCGCGGAGCACACCCTAGGGTCATACAACTCTCTGAACTCCAGTGGAACGTCAACGCGGCCGTGGTTGCCGGTGATGGGGTCACAAACAAGAATCTGTTTCCGCTCATCGTCCATAAGGAGGACGCGGCCCAGGGTTAAAAATTCCAACAAAATTTCACATATTTCATTGGGCTCCTAAATATTTTAAACCCTGAAATTTTGATGCAGATTCAAACTAATTTTAAAATAAATTTAAATTATGTTAAAATTCATTAAAATAGAGTGAAATTTGAAATGCCAAAATCTGAAATATGTGTAATTTCCGAAATTTCATATATTTCAGTAAGTCCGAAATTATTTTACTTCTGAAATTAAAAACCTCCCGTGGCGGCACCCGAGCAGTTGGGCCCTCGTGCGGCCGCTAGTTCCTACTCGCAGGTCGAAGCACTCGGGAGGATGCGGTCGGGAGCGCCCAGGGTGGGGGTGAAGACTATCTCCATGTTGCCTAGCTTGAAGACGTCGAGGAGAGCCGGCTTGCGGTGGTGGATGCGGAAGCGACGGCGGAATCGAGGGTCGGTGGCTAAGCCGTCGCCAGCGCCTGCAGACGACGTATGCGCGCGGGAGGGAGGACGGATGCGGTGGGAGGAGGAGGAGGTTCTCTTGAAGGAGATCGTCACTGACCGGCAGGGAGGCAGGCGCCTCCGGCAAGGTGGCGAATCATTCCGTCTCCCTCCTCGGTCGCCTGGGTCTGGGGGTGGAGGCATGCGGGTTGCAATCTCGGCTCCTTCCAGCCCCCTCTCATAGATCTGGGGATGGATGCATGCACTGTAGCAGTGGTTCACTCCAGCGGCCTCGTCGGTGGTTTGGATTTGGGCGTACAGAGGCGCCGTCGAGACCAAGAGGATGTGAGCTAGGCGATGGGGTTGGGTGGAGTTGGAGTGTAGCTGCTATGCTGCTGCTACATCGTGACCCAAATTTGTTTTTTAATGTGTGTCTTTCTGCTACGGTGGTGCTAGTGCTAGATACACTTTTACAAGGTATGATTTCAGTTCAGCCATCAATAATCAGGAATCGGTTTTGTTATTCAAAGAACTAATCTTTTCTGAACAAAACTATAAAACTGGGTTGATCCCATTCCTTCCACTCCGCAGGAACCAATCCTGCCACTCCACAAGATCCAAGCGGTGTCGGCGGTGCACCACCCCGTGAACCAGCACCACATCGTCCTACAACTGGGAGAAATCCTCACGGAACCCCCACACACTCCTATGCTTGATCCTATGTTTGAGAAATTTCATGAATCTAATGAGGAAGGGTGTGGATGCCGAAGATATCTTTTCCCTGATTTGATGGCACGGGTGTTCGCATCTAGATTGACAAGTGCGAAACCCTATTTACCATGTAACAAATCAATGTGGGTTTGGTGGTATCATGGATTCACAAGACTACACCGATTAGAAGTAGGCCGACAACATGGATGGATGGTGACTGAATTCTCGATCCTTCCCAAGCCCAGTGGCAAAATATGCATGCCGCCAGTTAGCGGCCAACTTGGTGTATAATGCTCTACAAAGTGTTCTCTCTGCCTATACTACACCAAAGTGTTCCTATCTTAGACTGTTCATATACCACTCCGTCCTAGAATTTATGTATTTACATGTGCATTTAATATGAAAATGGGTATTGGTGGCTACCATCAAAGTTAGTGAGTTGTTCAGTAAAGTTATTTCGTCCTTCTCAACCACACTTGTGTTATGCAGTCGGCTCATAGTCATAAGGCTTTAAAATATATAGGAATGATGCATAAACCCGCCATGTTACAGGGTGATGAGGGGACATGCCTGTCATTTCCTAGCGATTCGAACAATTGTGTACACTCATAGGTACGTTATAGACCTTCCTCCCTTTTTCTGCATTTGGAGAACAACACTTTAAATAATTCTTTGTTCAATTTTTTCGCAAATACCAGTCACTTGAAATTGCACTTTACTAACACGAATGAAATTGTACCTTTAAAACCATGCAGTATTACTACAATGTTATAAAGTTTTATTGTGTAATTGATATGTGTATGAAGATGAAGGTGGGGATAATTCGATGTTCATCCAACACTTGGAAAAATGGCAGAGATTAAAACAATCTGCATGCAACATGCAAATTCATACACACCATCATACAATATCTATCTATGAGCTTGGGGTTTTTATAGTTATCGAAGCAACCAATTTTGCGGCAACTAGAACTATTTGTTCACTAAAATCTGGTGCCAAATAGCTATATAACATCTTTGTGTTTCAGCGCGCCACTGGTTATAACATGAGGTAGGAGCAACTCAAGAAATAGCATGCTGCCAAACGACTTAAAACTGATGGAAAATTGAATCACACCAATCATCGCGGAGAATTTGCCATCGGTAAGTATGGGTTAATAGCTAGACTTTCATGAGAGATAAGACAGAACTAAATTCTTGATATTTTCATGCAAATACTAAACACACCAAACCTTCTATTCAAAGCATCTTTATATAACTTCAATGCTTCAGATGGAAGCATTTCCTGTATGTGCCTTCAATGCCAAATTGCCAGTCGCTGTCACAAGTCGAAGAGATCTAGTACAGTAGAGTCTTCATTTACAACAACCATTCAATGTTTAGTTATCAACAATGTAGACATTACGTGAGATTTAAGTGAAATCATATTATTGTCATGCCCACCAATGGAAGCGAGAACCGAGAAGTGGGCGTGACATAATATGATATTACCTGCTCATTTGCATTACTCTCTCTGATCCATATTATTTGTCTTAGATTTTTCTAGGTACGGATGTATATAGACATTTCTTAGTGTTAGATACATCCGTATCCAAATAAATCTAAGACAAGTAATATGGATCGGAGGGAGTACTACTTTATGGATTGTCGTAGCACTCCTAAAATGACTACAGAAATGCTTGCATTTATCATTTGTTAATTATATTTTTATAAATAGAAAAATTACTATGTTAACGGTTAATCAGCTAACTTACTAGAACTATATATGTGATACTGTACTATAAGTTTTTAACATGAGCTTGTTGGCACCATCGATTCACAAGATCATATCGACTACGACTAGATACTTCTGAACAGAAAGTGGTAACCAAAATCTCGATACTTCACAAGCCCAACAGCATACATGTATGCCCCCAGTTGGCAGCTAACTTGGCACATGGTGCTCCCCATTGTGTTCTCTCTGCCTATTATACACCACATGGTGCTCCCCATGGTGCTCCCCATGGTGCTCCCCGGTGTATTCTCTTTGCCTATACTACACCATAGTGCTACCATGATAGATCATTTATATTATTATATAAGTTCCGGGCTTAGGATGGGTGTATTTACATCACCTTTAATATGAAGATCTGATTGGTGGCCGCCATCAAGATAGGTGATATGTTGAGTAGTTTCGTCCTTTTCAACCAAGCTTGTGTATTATGCAATAGGCTCAAAGTCATTAGGGTTTGAAATAAAATGGAAATAATGCATAAACCCAAGATAAAAGTTGACGTGTACACTTGTAGTTATGATATACACCACAATTGTTTTCTAGCTGCATTTGGAGAATTACACTTTTCCTAGTTCTTTCTAGGTTGTGTGAATTTTTCATGAATAGACAATGGAAACTGAATACAGCTAGCTAGGACCTAGAAACAATGGAAACCAGAGGTTATCTCTGGAGAGGAAAAACTGAGGGGGCTCTGCTGAAGTGTTTTGCCAGGACATATGAAGTATGGTTTTCCTTCCTTTAGTCAAATATAAGCAATAATCAGTATATCTTCATATAATTGGAGAGAGCAACAGAGCACAACTTTTCCTGGACAGAATGTTATGTCAACAACGGTTGGATTCTGGTTATATCTGACAATACAGCTCTCTCTGCCGAGCAAGGGTATTCTTGCCGGACCAGGCTAGCTAGCCCCTTAAAGCGAGTTTATTTTAGCGCCACCAAACGAACGACCCGGCCCAGCGAGGCTATAACCGATTTTGCTGATGAACCCTGAAACAACTGCAAGTGGAGATGTGCACCTTGGATTGCTTGCCGTATGGATGCTGTAATAATCGTAATTGTGGTTTGTGATAGTTATTTGACTGAGAAAGACTGCATTGTTGCTAGCGTTTCCCTTTTTCTGAATGTTTTGAGGCATTCAAACCGTCTGCTGAAAATGTAACAGGGCCCTTTTGCTCCAGAAATAAAATGGTTGACAGTTGCTTGGTTTCATTCAGGCAATGTTTGGCACCTGTGAATGATACTAACTTTGGTGGCAAGATACTCCTATATGATTTCTCACCTCACACAAATTCCTTTTTGGGGCAGCCTACTTTGAGGAGCTGCCCCAGGAACCGACTTTTTGAACCAGCGGGCTACTAGTTTTTTCTTCAATCTTGTAATTACTACTACTTTCAGCAAACCAGATAAGGCCGCACCTGTTTTCCAGTGAGATTTCTTAGCACCAAAGCAAGTTCCTTTTGTGCAGCATCCATCTCACAATTATATACGGTCCAGCAAGATTTGAAATGAAAAGAAAAGTTAGCTGCAAACTTTTGTGCTGCAAGTTCCAGTTCGTGCCAGATGCATGCACCCCGAGACAGATTTGCAAATAGAATGCATAATCTGTGAAATGGTACAAATAAATGAACTGTTGGATGTCAGAAAGTAACAAACATGCTATCAGCTTCCCTAAATAATAATCCTCTATAAAGAAATATAAGAGCATAGGGAGTACTTTTGTATACACACCAGCATTGCAGCCAGCATGGCATCGAAGTACCGAATCATTTTGTTCCAAAAATAAACTAAATAATGTGATGAGAAAAAAGAGCATGGATAATATGGTATCTCCGAGAATCAATCCTCTTCAACTGAGGCAACCCACTAATAATTGACCCAGACCTGACCCTGGCCTCTGATTATCAGTAAAACTACATTACAAGATACTGGCACTATATATACACGGTATTTGTATATATTTCTTGTTAGAATATCACTAGCAAAATAAATAGTAGATTGATGGATAAAACAATGGATAAGTATATTTTTCGTCCTCGAACTCTTCCCGGAGTTTAGAAATCGTCCCTCAACTTTAAACCGGAGAATTTTCGTCCCTCAGCTATCAAAACCAGATAGTTTTCGTCCCTCGTGCCGCTTCGGGCATTTTTAGTCCGGGGTGAACAGTAAAATCGAAAAAAACTAGCAACAAAAATAAAAAAAAATCCAAAATTTTAGAGCATCGAAGATACTTTGGTGCGCAAGACACATGCAAAATTTTGTGGTGTTTTGATATCCGAGCAGCTCGTAGCAAACAAAAAACTATAAATTTGTACGTCACTGAACAGTAAATTCAAAATAAATAGCAAAAAATTTCAAAGTGGTATGAATTTTTTTTGGCATAAAAGAGGCTTTGGTGCCCAACGTGCGTGCAAATTTTCATGATGTTTGGGTATTGTACGAACTCGTGACAAAAAAAACAAAATTTGGCTTAGATTTATTTTTTTAAGAAAAGTGTGCTATTTTGTGTTTTTGGCTAGAGCTCCTCGTATGTCATTTGATCACACAATTTTGCATGCATCTTGCGTAGCTGAGCATCTTTGATGCCAAAATGTTTCATGTTTTTTTTATTTTTCTTGCTATTTTTTTAATTTACTGTTCACCGACGTACATATTTACAGTTTTTTGTTTGCCACGAGCTGCTTGAATGTTGAAACACCACAAAATTTTGCACGGGTCTTGCGCACCAGATTATGTTCGATGCTATAAAATTTCAGTTTTTTTGCTATTTTTTCGATTTTATTGTTCACCGATTTACTGTTCATCCCGGACTAAAACCGCCCGAAGTGGCACGAGGGACAAAAACTATCCGGTTTTGATAGTTGAGGGACGAAAACTCTCCGGTTTAGAGTTGAGGGACGATTTCTGAACTCTCGGAAGAGTTCGAGGACGAAAAATATACTTATCCCATAAAACAAAGGTAATTCTAAATGCCAAAAGGTCTTTCTTATGTAAGTAACTGACAAGCAAGGAGGTTATAACTAGGTATTTGTTAGGATATCATGGGATCAACAGAATACTTTACTAAATGTCTCTAAAGCATTTCTTGTCTTCTTTTAACAATCAAAGAAACAAACACAAATCCAACTATATGTAGCTTAGAACATTCAAGACAGTTTCTGTCCAAAGAATTGTGGCAACCTGAAATCCAACTACATAGAGTTTTGAGTGCCTACAAACTGAATGTCACCAATTATTTCACCAATGTATTCGCCATAATAATAAGCATCCAGGTCTACAAAGGAATGCAATATTATTTTTCCTAGCATATGATCCCAAATGCTGATACATGTGGCAGAAATTGGCATATGGCTCAAGAGAAGAGCTGACAAGCACACGCAAGTAGAAAAAGCAAAACAGGATGAAATTCGACTTGAAATAATATTAGGATAATTAAGCTGAAATTCCCAGAATTAGGTATTCAAAAGCATCCTGCTATATAACATACTTGGCTAGACTAAAGCACGGTGAGTTTTTGAAGAAAACATATCAACACTGCTGACCACATTAATGTGTTGCGACAAACTCAGTGACAACTAGCAACTACAGCAGCCCTTTCTTCACCTGGAGAAAAACCAAAGTGTTCATTTGTTAGTAACCCATCATGAATAAATAGAAAATCAAAGACTCACCTATGTTACACAGTGTACGGACAAGAGGTGCGTACAAACTTATGGTCAGCTCAACAACAAAAAAATCAACTCAACAATATAGAAAATAGCTATATCATATGCCCCCCCCCCC
>NW_025233587.1:0-7937 GCF_018294505.1 Triticum aestivum | reverse complement strand
CTACCTACGCGCACGTCTTAGCGAGCCACTAGCTCCTCCACAAGACCCGGCCAAGCTAACACGCTGCAGCTAACAACCAAGGCATGCACTAACAGCCCACTAGCCAACTACATGCACGTATGCACTATCCGCCTTCCACATTATTCCACTAACACTGGTGGAAAAAGGGCCTTTGGTCGCGGTTCGCAACTGCCATTAGTCGCGGTTGCGCAACCGCGACCGAACGGGCGCGACTAAAGGCCCCCCCTTTAGTCGCGGTTGCTTAAGAACCGCGACTAAAGGCCCGTCCACGTGGGCGCCAGGTGGCCGTCGGGGCGGACGACCTTTAGTCGCGGTTCTTGTGGCTAACCGCGACTAAAGGCCGCCACAGGTTTTTGAAAAAAAAATTGAATTTTTTTTTTCAAATTTCTGAATTATTTTAACCTCTAGTCTCTAATCACCACCCCTCATCACTTCTCAATTTATTCTTTTATCACCCCTCATCATTCCAAATCATCTAACTTCCCAACCGGTCACCCATCCCTCTCACTACTCCAGCCCAAGCACGCTTAACTTCCGGGTTCTATTCTCCCACGCTCCAAGTCTGCACTTGTTGTTTTCCTGACAATAATAAGATGTCATTCCTATTAACCTTCAGGAATTTTGCTTGAGCATGAAGTGACACATTTCACTGTTTGAGTTTGAAACTATTGTTTTAAAAAACAATAATTATTTAGTAACACTAATATTTCTTGAATAATTAGTTTGACCATTGTTTGACCACAGTTTGACCACAGTTGACCACAGTTTGACCAGATTTGACCAAAATTGAAATAATTAAAATAATTATTTAGTAACACTAATATTCTAGAATAATTAGTTTGACCATTGTTTGACCATAGTTTGCCCACTGTTTGAATATTTTTCAATTTTTTCCACTCTAGATCTTACAAGCCCCGTAACTTTTTTTCTATTAGGTTTTTGAGGATTTTGAAAATGTTTAACGGGGTTCCCCCGGTTAAATTTGGATGTAACTTTTTGAGTAGATGATTTTTCATATAAAAAACTTTTTCATCCGAGTTAGTATGCAAAAGTTATGCCCATTTTTACAAATTTCAGAGATATTTTGCAAATAAAGTCAAAATTCACATTTGCAAATTTTCCCAACAACTAGACCACATATCACATGAGAAACTTATTTTCTTTTATTTTTTTGACATTTCCATTATTTTCTTTTATTTTTCTTAAAACTGAAAAGGCGATCCCAGGGGGGGGGTAGAGTTTGAAAATGGGACCTTTAGTACCGGTTCGTGGCACGAACCGGGACTAAAGGTCTCAACCCCATTAGTTCCGGTTCGTGCCACAAACCGGGACTAAAAGGGAGGAGCTTTAGTCGCGGTTGGCCTGGCCAACCGCGACTAAAGGCCTTTGGGCACCTTTAGTCCCGGTTGGCCTGGCCAACCACGACTAAAGCCCGCGAGCGCCCTGGGCCCAGGCATTTGGTCGCGGTTCATCTGCCGAACCGCGACTAAAGACTTCATTAGTCGCGGTTCCTACAGTTTCGCGACTAATGGGGCTGGACGGAAGCCTCTTTTTCTACCAGTGTAACTAACAATGCACACACACGCACACGCCCAGAACACACCTATGGCGTGGTTTACTCCAGCACGTAGCATGGTCGTGCCGTCGTGGTCGGCGCTTCTCCACCTGCCCCCACAGGCTGCCTCCCGCCTTGCTGGTCTGAAGTCCAAACTGACGGCACTAGCACCCTCTCCTCGATTCATCCACCCCTCGCTGTTGCATGTGTGCTGCTGGGCAAAGCCCTTGAGGTGGATGCGTTGGATTTGATCGCGGCAGCGACCACCATGGTTGCACTCCTATGTGTGGTTTCCCATCCGACGGCATAATGGCGGGCCTGATTGTGGTGGCCACCGCCGCAGGGCCTACGTGAGGGTTTCTCCCTTAATATCCGGTGGTTGACTTTAGTGGGGAGATGCAAACTATGAATGACGATCAGACATCGCATGTCGCTACTGGGATCGAGGAAAAATTATGGCAATAACACATGTGTGACATCCATGGTGGACCTACTCGAGCACCTGGTCTCAAGCTCCGGGGTGAAAGCCTAGGTTTTTACCATAGGTTGTTGGATCTGGTGACAATGACGCTTGAGCGTCATCTCCTTCCTGAAGGTGTTACTATTGAAGAATCTCATCACCCATGGGTCGTGATATGATTGGTGTGGATATGGTCACTATTATAGTTTGCCGATCACAGATTTGATTGCTTTGGTTTTGTTTTCTCAACTACGCATAGCTTTGATCTTATATGATTTCGCTATTTGCTGGCGTGTTTTTATGTGTGTGGTTCATATTTGTTTTGCGCATCCTAACTATGTAGAGGCCTGGTGTGTGCTCATTATGTTTGTATCCTCTTGATGCTCCATTTTAAGCTAATAAAAGTATACAATTTGCCGGAAAAAAAGTAGCCATGATACTGCTTCCGCAAGAAAAACAGAGCCGAAAGGAAAAGAAACGTTCACTTACTCTAGGTGTTGAGACCTGAAATCTCGCAGAAGGATGCGGGAGAATTGGGATTGCTGTGAGTCAAAGACGATGAGAGTGATACAGCAGACAAGTGCACAGAGAGTAATACCTCTTCATAGGTCTAGCATTTTTGAGGCGCGAGTCAGGGTGCAAGCGGGGCAGGATGCGGGTGTCCGCTACATGGATTCCGTTGATCTCTCAAATAGTGTGTCGCAAACCGAACTCACAAATTGATCTCTCAAGTAGCTGGATTCCGTTGGGCACTGCTGCTTGTGTATGCAACTCTTGTTTCTTGTGTGTTTGATCAGAGGGAGAACAACAATTCAGAACGCCGAGGCAAAGTTCTTTTTAGATGAGAATTAGCAAATCTGATATAAATAATGCCCTAACAAATATCAGATAACATTAGTTCGGCCTAACTGTTTTTTATTGTTCTTTCTGAGCCATTTTCAATTAAACATGACTAGTTGATTCACTATGCGCAAACATGGAGTAGTTGGCCCTTCAACGCCACCCATTTGGACAATACTCAACTTCATTGTTCATACGAGGCTTTAGGTAGCCTGTCAATTCAGCAAGATTTGGTCCCTAAAAAAATCAGCACGATTAGCACATGAGTCTGTATCTAGAAGCCCGACAACTAACTACATATGCACAAGCAGAGAGCTGACACGACATACACCATCACACACGAATAAGCTGCCTTCTGCCATGGATCAACTGTGGTTAAGCTTGTGTCTCATAGCCTCGTCCACGCTACGACAGTGCACTGTTCATAGCATCCAGGACTTCTAAGTTTTGCAACTTTCCTATGTCTTCAGGTAGACTTTCATTATTAGTATATCTAAGGCCCAAATACCGTAGATTGAACAAGTTGAATACCTCAGTCGGCAGCATCTTGATACGGGTACCTTGCAGATCCAGTGTTAAGAGCAGGTTCGAAGATTCTAGGATAGGCCTCAGCAAATCAATATTGATATATCTGTTAAAAACATGGATTGCACGGACATGTGTAGCATCAGATTCAATCAGTCGTTGAAGGTTTCCACTCTGGATTGATATTCGACGTGTGTGCTCAATAGAGAATGCACCAGAGCCATCATAAACTTTACCAAAACAATCTTCACCAGCTTTATTGAGGGCAACAAGTCGTATGATATCATGCACCTGGCAACATTTTAACCGCCCAGTATGATTCCTCTTGACCACCTGTAGTAGGCTTCGGCTCACAAGTTCAGTAAAGTACCCCTCTGCCACTTCCTCCAATGTTTTGTTCTCCTTTTCATTGATGAATCCAGCAGTAATCCAATGCCTCATTATTGTCCTCCTCTTGATGGGGGACAATGCACAATGTAAGAAACAATTCTTCAAATCATATGTAAGGTCCTCCAAACTGACCATTAGAATTGGCTCAATGCGAGGCATCACATTTTTTACCAACTAGAGCTCTAACTCATCATATATATTTTTCCATTCTACAGATGTTTGACTTTTTCCGGATAGTAGGCTGCCTATGCATACAATAGCAATAGGCAAACCTTCACACTTCTTCACAAATTTCCAAGCTAAGTTCTATAACTCGAGTGGACACTTTCTATCAGGATCATTCCAAAAGGCTGATTTGTAGAATAACTCCCAAGAGTTCGATTTGTCAAGTGGTTCCAAATGAACTGAAGACATATTAGTTGCCAATAATGATACTTCATGCTTTCTTGATGTGATAACAAATTGTCCACTAGATGGAAAGACAGTCCATATCTCCAACGAAACATTAGTAGTCCAAACATCATCTAGAACTAAGATGTATCTTTTACCTTGGAGGTACTCGTAGATGGTCTCAGCCAGGATTCTAATCTCCATTTTAGGTGCATCAATTGGCATGCCAAATTCTCTAGCAATCCTCTTCAGCAAGTCTTCAACATGACAAATCTCCGACACAGTTACCCATGCAGCAGCATCGAAGGTTACTTTTACAGTTTTGTACACATGAGCAACCAAAGTTGTTTTCCCCACACCTGCCATGCCTCACACAGTGGAAATCTTGATTCTTTTGTCTTGCATGTCACCTGTCAGCCATTGCATCAATTGCTGCTTGTGCTCAAAGATCCCTACATGGTCCTCGTCCCTTGAGAAATTGAAAACTCGATGAGCCCTGTGGCCATCATTTCTGCCAATTTCTGGCATGGCGTAGTGCTCCTTCCTTTGTATAGCACCTTGAAGTCTGCCATTGATATCTTTAAACGTGTGCGCAAGTCGGCGCCAGGTCTTGACATGCTTGATCCTCTTCTTCATCTTGGCAACAAACCCTCCATGCTTCTCCTCCAACTTATAGGTGAACTCGTCGACCACATCTTCGATCTCGAAAGCGAAGCCCCTGATCCTCTCGACAAAGAGGCCAGTTCTATCATCGGCGTCCTTGAACCGCTCTACACCTTTCAGATATGCCTGCATACTTTCAAGCTCATACTTGGCTTCACTGATCTGACCGAGCAGACCCTTGAGGGCCGAGGCTTCACTGCAAAGCAGCGATGTGTCGAAGGTTGCTGCCTCGTTCGCCAAGGCCGCACCCAGCTTGACGATCAGTAAACCTACAATTGCTTCGGCCATGGTGGGATTGGGAGATCAATCTGAGTGCTCTTGTGTGTGTGCTATTGGAGGGGGGAAAGACTAATGCCCCCTTGGAATAGATTCCACCGGCCAGAGCAGGTGAAATCAAGGAAGAAATCCTCTAAATCTGAACCGGGTTTTTGGGAATAGCTGGTTGGCTAGAGGATTTGACCAACTGTACGATTGGTTAGAGAAGCGAAGTCCTCTTTTTTCTATAGAGGTGGCACCTAGTACATCCATTTGGCATGATGCGACTCTGAGGGTAGATAAGAAAACTCGCTTGACTAGTCACCGGCCGGCCGGCCAGCTTAAACAACTCAACAAACAGCTGCTGGCCAATTCATAAGTAAGCATGCATCATCAAAGTTGGCATCATCAATAAACAAGAACATGTAGATAAATTTTTAACTTCAGTTGCCATGCTAGCTTGGATCCAACATAGCGTACACACTGTTCAAGTCTTTGGCCTGCCGCCTGCCGGTTGGGGTTTAAAGCAAACTTGATCATTATATAGATGGTGTTCTGTGGGATGAGGACCAGGGTATCACGAAATATCATTTTGTTCAATTGTCCGCCATTTTTACGCCTGTAGATGACGGGGTTTAGGTGTTTTAGACCTGGATCTTTTTCGGTTTTACACCTGGAATGTATGAATGTGGTTCTTCTTGCAAAGCGGTTGTGTAAATTGGAATCAGATAATGAAGGTAGTTGATTGATTCTTACATGTTATATTGATAAGAACAATGTGAGTGATTAGTCACGGCCGGCCGGCTTAGACAACGTACTTGGTCCGTTTCGTTTTAGTCTGCATATAAGATTTGGTCAAATTCAAACTTTGTAAAGATTGACCAACTCTGTAAAGTTTGACCAACTTTGTAGGAAAAAATATCAACATATACAATACTAAAGCTATATAGTATGAAAATTAATTTCATGATGCATCTAACAATATTGATTTCATATTATGAATCTTGATATTTTTTCTATAAACTTAGTCAAACCTAACAAAGTTTGACT
The DNA here is from genome assembly GCF_018294505.1 of Triticum aestivum. NCBI lineage: Eukaryota > Viridiplantae > Streptophyta > Magnoliopsida > Poales > Poaceae > Triticum > Triticum aestivum. Next base: position 1,788 of record NW_025233587.1, on the reverse strand, counting down.
TTGACCAAATCTTATATGCAGACTGAAAAGAAACGGAGGGAGTAATACACATCCTCTGACTGGCCCACCAATCATAGGTCTATGCGTTTATATACTTAAGAGTTTCTAGCTATCATTCAGCTATCTTTTTTTGACGGGAGAAGCTATAATTCAGCTCTCAGTGTGACGGTGTCTCTAATTGTATATGTATATGCGAACGAGAGTAGGAAGGCTTTGCCATCTTTGACTGACATCGTTAAACAAACTTGGGGACCTATGTCCTAAAAGGGCTGCTACTCTGCGGTGCAGATCAGAGCACTGTGGTTAGGTGGGCCTTTTTTCAGCCAAGTTAGTCTCATCCCCACAATCGTTAGGCAAGAACAGCCGCGTCAGTGGAAAACTCTTCCGAAAAAACAGTTTGGCAGGCGGGTTCATGTGGTCGCAGCCCTCCGTGGCGGCGGCCGATGGCCGCGAGGGACGACTTCCATGGCGACAGTGTCGGGGTCCGACCGACGTCTCTAACTGCTCGATCGGGAGGACAAGGGTGTCAGACATTGTCATTATGCCGATACAGGTGAGGCAAATCGGTGTTCGGCTGTTCGGTGAAGCCCATCGTCCAATGGAATTTGAAGGAGGTAATAATTCTTCAGTTTGAGGTGATGCTGGGTTCTGAAAGTGAACAGCTGCAGCTTCTGACAATCACATGGCCTGCCAATACAGTCAGGGAAGGAAGAAACAAAGCATTCTATGTGCCGTTTACGTCTCTAGGTAAACACTAGGACATATGCCCGTGCAGTGGCGGATCCAGGACCCAGGCCGGGGGAGCCTGGACCTGGGGCGTGAGGATGAACCACTTCATCTACTGTAGAATACTGCACACTGTAGCGAGACTGCAGTGACACGGTAGAGGCCATTGTAGCAGCCTGGGCCCTGGGCGTGGCCCAATCCTGGGTCCGCCCCTGTGCCCGTGCGTTGCAACGGGAAGGATAAATTGGCGTGCATCTGCAAGCAAAACACCTCGTGCTTTGGTACAAAGAAAACGCCAATCGCCCAATCCTTCAAAATGCCCACCAACGCATAACTTGCAAACAGGTATCTCAACCTCTGAAGTTTTGCAATGTTGTTTGGTAAATACGACAGTGCACTATTCACAGCATCCAGGACTTCTAAGTTTTGCAACTTTCCTATGTCTTCAGGTAGACTTTCAATATTAGTATATCTAAGGCCCAAATACCGTAGATTGAACAAGTTGAATACCTCAGTCGGCAGCATCTTGAAACGGGTACCTTGCAGATCCAGTGTTAAGAGCAGGTTCGAAGATTCTAGGATAGGCCTCAGCAAATCATTATTGATATATCTGTTAAAAACATGGATTGCACGGACATGTGTAGCATCAGACTCAATCAGTCGTTGAAGGTTTCCACTCTGGATTGATATTCGACGTGTGTGCTCAATAGAGAATGCACCAGAGCCATCATAAACTTTACCAAAACATTCTTCACCAGCTTTATTGAGGGCAACAAGTCGTATGATATCATGCACCTGGCAACATTTTAACCGCCCAGTATGATTCCTCTTGACCACCTGTAGTAGGCTTCGGCTCACAAGTTCAGTCAAGTACCCCTCTGCCACTTCCTCCAATGTTTTGTTCTCCTTTTCATTGATGAATCCAGCAGTAATCCAATGCCTCATTATTGTCCTCCTCTTGATGGGGAATAATGCACAATGTAAGAAACAATTCTTCAAATCATATGTAAGGTCCTCCAAACTGACCTTTAGAATTGTCTCAACGCGAGCATCACATTTTTT
>NW_025233586.1:4940-7937 GCF_018294505.1 Triticum aestivum | reverse complement strand
TAAGAGAGGCTACTAAAGATAAACAACTAGATGGTCAGATCCCACACATACCAAGCATTTCAATAACATACACACAATATGCTCGATATGTGCAAATACAACATGGCATCACAACATGACTCTACGACACAAGTAAATATTCATTAGGCTCCGAGGAGCGAGATATTACAAACATGGGTCTTATGACCCAACAATCAGAGCATACAAGTCAAAGCACATGCGGAAGCTTAACATGTCTGAGTACAGACATCTATAAATGAAAAAGGCTGAGAAGCCTGACTATCTACCAGATCCTGCCGAGGGCACAAGATCGTAGCTGAGGTAACAAGCTAAACGTCGAAGACCACGCGGAATTACTAGTGAGACTGAAGTCTCTCTGCAAAAACATAAAATAGGCAAACGTGAGTACAAATGTACCCAGCAAGACTTACATCAGAACTATCTACATATGCATCATTATCAACAAAGGGATGGTGGGGTTTAACTGCTGCAAGCCAGCTTTGACTCGGTGGCTATCCTGAACTACGACTGCAAGTAACTCTTTTGAGGTGGCGCACACGAGTCCACATATTCACCATATCAATACACCACTATGGATCCGCTCCCGTCTCCCTACGAGAACGCCATCCATAGCACTCACGCTTATCTTGCATATTTTAGAGTATCCACTTTCACCTGTCTATGAACTGATATAAGCAACCCAGAAGTCCTTTACCGCGGACACGGCTATTCGAATAGATGATGTTAACCCTGCAGGGGTGTACTTCTTCATACATGTTTCCACCACTTAGCGTCTGCACACGACATGTGCTCGGCAGACTTCAAGCGAAAGCCGACGTGGGTGTAGACCACGACCTACCTAAACACTCAAGTCTCTAGTCCAGGTTTATCGCCTATTCGGGTTCCATCCATGAGGAGATCCGGCCGGAGTTTCGCTCACAGCCCCAAACGATGTGAACAGGGTTCCGTGACACCAAACGGGCGCCCGGTATACCCGGCCACGTGCCTACCGCATCACAACCCACCCCTACGGTCAGCGCTGTCCACGGCCTCCAGCATACTACAAACACCAGAAACTACTTGCAACTCCTGGACAGAGGACAAGGGTGAATAAGAAGTCGAGCGGGGTCATATTTCAGGGCCCAATGCATGGTAGTAGCTGAATCATGGATCACAAACACAGAACTCAGTTCCTAAGGACGGCTTCAATGAGACAACCCACCATGTACTCCTACATGGCCTCTCACCGCTACCTTTACCAAATCATGTTCACACACTTAGCTCACACACAGTAGGACATGTTCACACGCCTCTGATTCATCCCCGATGAATCAGACCTGACTCAACTCTAAGCAGTAGCAGGCATGACAATCAAGCATGAATGAGTAGGCACAACAGGGCTCAAACAACTCCTACTCATACTAGTGGGTTTCAATCTATTTACTGTGGCAATGACAGGTCATGCAGAGGATAAAGGGGTTCAGCTACCGCAGCAAGTAACAGTTGAATCGTTGTTGTCCTAATGCAATAAAAGAGAGCAGGAGTGAGAGAGTGGGATTGTATCGGAATGAACAAGGGGGTTTTGCTTGCCTGGCACTTCTGAAGATAGCATTGAGTCTTCATCAGTGTCAACGATCACATCATCGGTATCACGTCTATCGAGAGGGGACAATTACCGGCAACATAGAAGGGAACACAATCAATGCAATGCACAATATGATGCATGATCATGACATGGCAAAATGAATGTGTTTTGAGCTAATGCAACTAGCAACAGATTAAATGAAGTTGGTTTGAATACAAGATTCAAATTTAAACTCCATATGTGATTATTTAAATGCCCTTTAATTGATTTGTGCTGAACAGCAGCTATAAGTTGTTCTAACATGCATGAAAATGGTACAGATGGATTCCCTGAATTTTTCTGATAATTTTTCATATATAAATTATTTAATTTGGAGTTACGGTTGAATTTCTATGAATTTTAGAAGTTTTAGGCATTTTCTGGAATTTCTGAATAATAATAAATCCAGAAATGAATTATGGCGTCAGCACCACGTCACTGTGACGTCAGCAGGGTCAACTGGGCCGGCTCGGGTCAAACCCGACGTGTGGGGTCCACACGTCAGTGACACAGGGGCTAATCCCGCGTTGACTCGGGCTTTGACCCGCTACGGGGCCCGCTGTCAGTGTCACAGGGTTAGTTAGCAGGGTCATTAGCCCCTAACGACGACGCCACGTCAGCACGCCGGAGACCAGCCGACGGCGACCACAGAACACGGCGGGGCACGCCGGACTTGCGCTAGAGGCGTCAGTTTGGCGCGCTGAGGGCACCAGGGGATGGCCCTTGCTCCCGCGCATCCAGAGGACCGAGTGGGAGGTCGTGGGGTCGCCGGAACTCATGTCGGCGACGAGCTTTGGCGGCGATGGTGTTCGGTGGTGCTCGGGCGCGTCGCTACGGTGCATCAGTGAGCAAATGGAGAGGCTGGGCAGCACCTGGTAGACATGGGGAGCACTAAGAGCAGCTCAGTGAGGCCAGGGGAGCACGGAGGCTATGCGTGCAGCAGCAATGGCGGACGGTGGCTTCGGTGCTCGTGGGGAACGGCGCTATGGCATGGAGGGGAGCATGCTGAGTTAGGGGAGAGGGTCAGTGACTCACGGCGATGACGAGGGGACGCTCGGCGAGGTCGGGGACGGTCCGGAGCCGGCGAATTTGACGAAGATGGCCGGCGGTCCCGAGGTTGAAGAAGGCATCGAGGGCGGTGTTGTGGCACGTCCGGGGCCTCGTGGCTCGTTGAGGAGGTAGAGGGAGGACCGGCGGAGCTTCCTAGGGCGTCGGTGAGCCGTGGGGTGGCCGGTAGCCACGGTGGCTCTCGTCGGTGGCGGCGGCTCCATTCGGTCGCGGGAGGGGAAACAGAGGAGCGAGGGGGAGGGAGGTCCAGAGAGCGAGGGAGAAGTGAGAGGGGGTCGGGGCTGCTTGGCGTCGCGGGAGGGACC
>NW_025233586.1:0-4930 GCF_018294505.1 Triticum aestivum | reverse complement strand
GGGGGGGGGGAGTAGCGGTGGCGGGCTGGGCCGCGCTGGGCCGGTCCTGTTGGGCCACCAGGTGGGCTTCACAGGTAAGTCCTTCTCTCTTTTATTTCTGTTCTGGTTCTCTTTTCTATTTCTGCAATTTGTTTTTGGATTTGATTTAAAATATCAAATCATTTTATAAAATCCTGGAAATAATTATGGGTGCTTTCTGAATTATTTCAGTGACCCTTAACAATTTCCAACATTTATTTGAACATTTAAATTATTTATAGTATTCAAATGCCCAAAGTCAAATACAATATGGTTTATTCAAAAAATCCAAAAATGTCTTAGAAAAATATCCATCATCTCTAGATATGGTTTTCACCCTTTTCCAGTGATCATGAACATTTTTGCAAACCAATTTGGGTTCTTTGAAAATATTTTGAAGTTGAACCTATTTGCAATGCTTTGGTGCTAGGGCTTGGTCATCCCCATTTCAAATTTCATACAATTTAAACATGTTGCACACATGAAGCTAGCCTAGAGCATTACCAGAAGCTAGGGATGTGACAACTCACCCCCACTAAACAAGAATCTCGTCTCGAGATTCAAGCGTAGGGTAAGGTGAAGGGGAAACGCAAACTAGTATAATCTTCACGATCCAGGGTGCACTTCAGTTGAACGTTGATTCATTCACCATCATTGCCTTGAAGTCTTGCCTTGAAAAACCCTGTCAACATGACATGGAGGGAAGAAGGAGACTCTAGAAGGGTCGATCTTCTCGAAGATCGAACAACTCACGGAATGAGACATAGGACCATCTCTCGGGTTGAGACACGAGATACACATCAAGAGGGGTGGAAAGAAACGGATGACGAAGGTTCACTAGGTAGACAACAATTCCACACCTAAGAAGGTGGTAAACGATTGTCAACGTAGGGAGGAGTTGAGTTGCCATGATACCACGACGAAACATCCTGGAGGAGGGTGATTCGTAGATTATTACCTTAAGTGGCAAAAAGAATTACTTTTGATTCAGAGATCATTGAAACTCTTTAAACCAGCCTAAGACAATTCTCGAGCGATCGTTTGGAGGGGGTCGGTAGAATGGCATACTCGGACTTGGATGATGTGGATTACCTTGTTGAAGACAACGCAATGGATGAATTTGCTTATCACCGGAAATGGAAGAGACCCATGGTAGAATGACACATTGGCGGTGCAAGCTGGGAACAAAATGCAAATGCTGGGAATGATTCTGGTAACTGGGGAAGAACCCAACAATAGAGAGTGGATTCACTGTTTGAGAAGGTCACAGCATTGCCGAGGGAACTGAGAGCATCCCAATTAGAGCCGATGATAACACGTAGCGCTTGTGCGTGCTCTCAAGAACTTGAGCATTTCCACAACCATCAAGGTTTTATCAACAACCGCGTCAAGGGTGCTGACAACACAACATACTACCATGGTGAATAGCGATGGACGATGCAGATGCAAAGGAAGATAACACCTTCTCAAATTTCACCTGTGACGGGGCCAAGGAAATAAAATCTGGATGATCGACCGAGAGACATTTAGCACTCCGCTTCTGATGTTCTCCTTGATGTGCTAGCGTAACCATTCATAGATATGGTTTGATATCTAGAACATCAAGTAAAAAGGTCGGACTTCGGGATCTCAAAATCCATAGGGGCAACTAGGGAGTAAATCCTACGAAATCCCTATGGGGAGGTGGCCAACTTCCTCAATCAAGATATTATAATAACAGGTCTTCCGGCTGGATGTGTTGGCCACGACATCCACTTTACCGGTTATCGAGGGACCAATATTATAGTTCTTGGGAAATATTCCAACCATCATATCTGCCTGAGACTCAGATCTGGTTGGTGTCAGGATATTCCAGGCTCATCGAGTCCAGGAGGAAAAAAATGAAAGTTTGCAACACAAATCGACGAGATGACGTTGCGGGATTCTCGGGAGATGAACTACGATAGCAAGCTCCAAAACATGAGCTGGTTCTGCTACAAACATGTGAACATGTTGTCCAAGACAAGCATGACCACAAAGTAGTCTTATAATAAAACACTACCGAGTTCAGGAGGGGGAACCATCATTAATGACATCGAAGTCTCCACGCGTGGAAGTCCAAAGAGTTCACCTTGGACAGACTCCTTTATCTTTGAACAACTCAATCAGTGGCTTGGTGTGCTAGGATATACATATAGAATGGAGGTTGCAAATCTCCAGACCACAGAATACTTCGCACGTATGCATGACTGACTTGGGATGATTCCAGAGGAAGCAAAACTAACTTTCTCAAATTCTCGGCGGCAACTTTCACCAAATGCACGTGTATAAGAGGAAGTCACTCCTTTCATCAAACAAATACTTCATGAGCTAGCATGAAGAAAATGCTTTCAAAAGTTTCCAACACTAGCTTAATGTCCAACAAAATCATGGAGGAGATAAGGATGTTGTCAATGGGCTCAACAACAATTCATCTGGGTTTCCTTTTAAAAGGAATTCCATAGTTAAGTGAACACAGTGATAGCATTAGTCAGACCCAAAAGATATAATGGTGTATGCTCGAGGGATCAACCACGAATAAGACAACATTACGAGCATCGTTGGTACTGATTTGATTTGACGATAGCCCACACTCAAATCAAAGGATTGATAAGACAATAGGTCCAGCAACTGATCACAGGGACCAATCGATGAAGATATCATCTTTCTCCAACACACACTACACAAGAATATTCCTTTGGAACAAACTAAGTTAGGCAAGCTTTTATCTTCCAACTCTCCAAGTTGTTGTCTAGCTTAACCAACTAGCTCAGGGATATCTAACACCGATTCTTGGAGAGAAGGTGGTTCACAAGAAACCAACTTGATCACGAGCTCAACATAACAGTCAGGGAACAACCTGGTAATACTTCCGAGAAGATATTCGGAAAATCACGAACCACCGGTATGTTACTAAGCTCGAGAACAATCTCGCTTTTGAGGGCAAGACGATATGATCAAATGAGTGAGGACTTGACAAGATCCTAACTCATCAATCGAAGGGTGCACCGAAATAAGGACTAGGTAGCACGATCAGTCTTAGAAGGATGATTCAAAAATCAATACGCTGAGAATGAGGTTATCGTCCATTTAACTACCAAGCAACAAAGTTGCTAGCAGTATTGATTTCACATGCCACGATCCACTTGTCGGCATTCCGGTTACAATAACACAGGAACCGAGGAATGAACAGTGATGGCAAGAAGTATCACTATACCAAGAGTTCATAGGATGGTGTGCAATTCCTATAACAATCTCGATATAAAATATGTAATACTCAAAGGTAGAGCAGAACAAAAGCTGGATTAGCAATTTGATCTGCGGAGCACAACTTCTTTGACCCAATCCTGGATATGGATGAGGTACTGGAGTTTGTTTCTCCAAGTCATTCAGGACAGAATGGCTTGACGGACCACAAGGGTAATAGGCATCGATAAACGAACGCACGCATACTCTTGACTATCAATTGATAGGCGAGGGTCAGAGGACAACTAAAGAGGGACAACTCGAAGGAACATACGATTTTCTGAGTTGTGGATGCATGGTTTAGCATGTCGAACGAAGTTCAACATAATTCTTCCGGATAACCCATGCAGAAAGGTTGAGCTGGCAGAGTCACAATATAGCATGGAGAACTCATAGAGGGCCTGTTGTGATCTTTTTATCCAACAAACTTCTGCCATAATGGTTCATGGTATTTGGAAGAACGATATACCACGGACCTCGAGGACTATCGCAAAGGTTACTAATATACTAAAAGAACTAGCAACACTATCAACATGATGTAAGTAGGGTGAATATCGGGTTTAAGAACCCAGGAATAGAATACCTACTAACTAAATGGCATCACGGGATGCTTTCGATAATGACGGCCAGAGTCATCACACTGGAACATAAATCATGGCTAGACTACTAGATGATCCTCTGAGACACCTAGGGTCATAACAATAACTCCAACATAAAGGTTGAGGCAGTAGAGTACCTCAGCTCAACAATTTGTGTGATTAACCTGGCCTAACAGACATTGAAACCGGAGAAAAAGGATTTTGCAAATGCATCAGACTCTTTAGAAACCTGGGATGACTCGGACAGCATAACGGCTGTAAATGCTCAGAAAAGATTTGATACATTCACAAAAATGGCGGCATAACCACTCAGAAGCACAATATCAAGGTCTCGAGATCAACAATTAACATACGGAAGTAGTAGAAACTGAACTCAAGCTTAAATCCAACAATCTTATAAGTCCACTGATTAGTAACACGTGATCCTAATAGAAAGAAGAGATAGCCTAGTTCTTAATGCCCGTAGAAGAGAAGATGATGACTCAGATCAGAAAGCCATGAGGTATAAGGAGTAAAAAGAGCCTTACGTTCCATCCCACAATCAATTCCCTTATATAACTAAAGAATTTCTAGGCTCAACTTCGACCAGTTTGGCTTGGTAACCTACAGGCAGTCAAGCTCTGATACCAACGCTGTCAGGACCCCGACTCAATGCCACATCGATCTAGCATGTAACACCTCATATCACTTTGCGGCCTCACGCACGGTATTCCCACGGGTGTCGCCTTACCTGTGCCCGGGACCGTTTGCGCCTTTTGGCACACGTATATGACAGTGTCGCTAGCATCCATATGATAAGGAGCCCGGGCTGACATGGCTAGTCGTAAACCCAAAGTGGCACAAACTTACAGGGACAGGCATCCATGACCCAGCATCGAACGTGTCGGTCATCAGCGAGTGAACCTAGGCTGTAGCACTGGGCTAGCAGGACTCCGGTGAACCGGGCTGTAGCGGGCTAACAGGACTCCGGTATTCATCGCGTGACATTTCCCCGAAGGGACAGACACAGGAACGAAGAAGGACACATGCCGGCCAGCCTAAGTGTTCCG
>NW_025233585.1:0-7939 GCF_018294505.1 Triticum aestivum | reverse complement strand
AAGAGCTCATAGGTATTTATTTTGGGCATTTGGAATTAATGCATAAATATTTGCATTGGAAATATATTAGTTATATATATTAATATATGTCCAAATATTATGCCATTTATAAAGGAGCTCTGGAATAATATATTTAGCTCCTGCAAAAATTGGCATAAGGTAAATAAATGATTTAATATTTTATTTAAATCAAAACAAATGTCAGAAATTAGAAAAAGAAAAATAAATAAAAGGAGGAGCTTACCTGGGCTCCTCCCTGTCCGGCCCAGCCAGCTGGCCGGCCCAGCCAGCAGGCGGCCCAGCCCGCCTCCCTCCTCTGTCGTCTTCGTCCTCGACAGAGGGAGGGGAGTGTGGCCGGCGCGCGCGCGCGCCACCGCGCCACGCCACCTGCTCGCCTGCCTGCCTGCCCCTCCCCTCCTCGTCTCGATGCCCCGGACGACGCCACGCCCTCCCCTGCTCTCTCTCACTCTCCCTCGGTTCTTCCCCTCCTCTCCCTCGCTCTCTCCCTCACGGCCGAACACCACCATCGCCGCCGTTCGCCATAGCAGCCGTCACCGGCCACCCCTCGCCCCTCCGCTGAGCTCAGGAGCTCCGCCGCGACCCCCTCTTCCTCCCCACCAAGCCAAGCCCCTCCGGAAGCCCTGCATCGCCGCCCACGTCGCCGTTCCCCTCCTCGGCCACCGGAGATCGTCACCGTCGAATCGAGAGCTACCGGACGTCCCCGAGCCCGCTAACCATCCCTGCAGCTCCGCGGTGAGCCACTGACCCGATTCCCCCTTGCCCCGTCGTCCCTAGCTTCCTGTAGTTGCCGCCCCCTTGAGCTCCGAAGCTCGCCGCCGCCGTGCCTCGTCGCCGCCGTGGCTGGAGCCGTTGTAGCTCGAAGCCGAGCACACCATCGTGCTCCACACCTCACCAGGAGCACGTAGCACGCACCAACGCCTCCCCTAGCGCCCTGCATCGCCTAACCCGCCGTTGGCCGAACTCCGTCCGCCGCTCACGAGCTCGCCGTCGTCGGTACCGGCCACCACAGGCATGGCCACCACCACTGTTCGACGCGCGGGAGCAAGGGCTCTCCAACGAGCCCAAGCACGGCCTCGCCCGTGCCCTGTAGCGCGTTTCCGTGTCGCGCCGCCGTCTCGGGCCTCGCCGGCGTCATGTCGCCGGTGGGTTTGACCTGTTTGACCTGGGGTTTGACCCCCCCAGGGTCACTGACGCGTGGGCCCCGTCGGCCAGGTGGTCAGATTAGTGCTAATCACTGTTAGTCAACCCCCCTGACACTGACCAGTGGGCCCCAGCGCCACTAATTCCTAATTAGAATTAAACTAACCCTGTTAAACCCCCCTGTCACTGACGTGTGGACCCCACACGTCAGGTTTGACCCCAGCCAGCCGCAGTTGACCACTGACGTCATGCTGACGTCATGCTGGCGCAATATATATATTTCTGGATTTAATTTAAATCAGGAAATTCCAGAATATTATTTAAACTTCAAAAATTCATAACTTTTATTCTGTAACTCCAAATTAGACAAATTATATATGAAAAATGATCAGAAAAATCCAATCTATCCATCTGTACAATTTTCATGCATGACTAAACAAGTTAAATTGATGTTTTAAGCAGAACAAGGAAAAGCACTTTAAAAGGCCATGTTTAAGTTTGAAATTTGAATCTTTGATTCAAATTTGTTCAAACCCATCTGGTTTTAGTTGCATTAGCCCAACACACTCATATTGCCATGTTTCATGCATGCATCATATTGTTGCACATTGTTTGGTGATGGTTGTGTATCGGTGTCCTTTGCGACAGGTTCTGCCTCCGAGGAGTACCGTGATTACCCTAACGAAGAACCGTATCAGTGCATTGAACCATCAGGCAAGCAACCAACCATTTGATCATATCGATACAATCCCATGTTCTCGCTCCTGCTCTCTTTTACTGCATTAAGACAATGCGTTTCAAACTGCTGTGTGCTACGGTAGTTGAACCCATTTCCTCTGCATGACCTGTCATTGCCACAGTAACTAGATGAAACCCACTAGCATGTGTAGGAGTTGATTGAGCCATATGTATGTGTTGTTCCTACCTTGCTATGCCTGCTATGCTTAGAGTCGTGTCAGGTCTGGTTCATCTGGGTGATGGCTAGAGTGAAATGATTATGTCGGTAATGAGAGTGGTGTGGTGAACACGATTTGGTAAAGGTATCGATGAGAGGCCATGTAGGAGTACATGGTGGGTTGTTTCATTGAAGCCGACCTTAAGCACTGAGATCTGTATGTGTGATTTAAGATACAGCTACTACCATGCATTGGGCCCTGAAATATGACCCCCCTCGACTTCTTATTCACCCTAGCTCTCTGTCCAGGAGTTGCACGTAGTTTCTGGTGTTTGTAGCCTACTGGAGGCCGTGGACAGCGCTGACCGTAGGGGTGGGCTGTGATGCGGTAGGTACGTGGCACGGTGTACCGAATACCCGTTAGGTATCTCGGGAACCCTGTTCACATCGTTCGGGGCCGTATGGGAAACCTCGGCCGGACTCCCTGCGGATGGAACCTGGATAGGCGATAAACCTGGACTGGAGGCTTAGGTGATTAGGTAGGTCGTGGCCGACACCCACGTTGGGCTTCCGCTTGAAGGTTGCCGAGTACATGTCGTGTAAACGACGGTAAGTGGTGAGAGCGTGTATGAAGGAGTACACCCCTGCAGGGTTAACATGATCTATTCGAATAGCCGCGTCCGCGGTAAAGGACTACTTGGTTGCCTATACAGTTCATAGACAAGGAAATGGAAACTGCTAAAAGCCTCAAGATAAGTGTGAGTGCCGAGGATGGCTCTTCCGTAGGAAGACGGAGGTGGATCCTCGGTAGTGTATTGAAGTGGTGAGTAGTGGACTCGTGTGCGCAAAACCATTTCAAGTTGGAGTATCGTAGGATAGCCTAGCCAAGAGTCAAAGCTGGCTTGCTGCAATAACTCCACCAACCCTTCTTGATACTATGCATGTATGTAGGATCTGATGTAAGTCTTGCTGAGTACCTTTGTACTCATGTTGCTATAATCTACATTTTTACAGAAGACGCTGCAACCCCTTCTGATGGGTTCTATGTAGACGTTGACATCAACGAGTAGGCTAAAGACCCAGGTGGTGACCCTGAGCTTGTGAAGGACCACGTAGTATAGCTAGGCTTTCCAAGCCTCTTTTATTTTACTAGTTGTCTGTACTCAGACAAGTTACTTCCGCTGCTGGTTTGTATGACTGTATGACTTGTATGTGGGGTCGTGAGACCCGTACCTTTGTGTATGTTATGTATGGCTCACTGAGCCTTAAATAAAGTAATTGTGTCATAGAGTCATGTTGTGATGCTTCGTTGTATTTGCACATATCGAGCATATTGTGTGTATGATTGAAATGCTTGGTATGTGTGGGATCTGACTATCTAGTTGTTTATCTTTAGTAGCCTCTCTTACCGGGAAATGTCTCCTAGTGTTACCGCTGAGCCATGGTAGCTTGCTACTGCTCTGGAACACTTAGGCTGGCCGGCATGTGTCCTTCTTCGTTCCTGTGTCTGTCCCTTCGGGGAAATGTCACGCTTTGAGTACCGGAGTCCTGTTAGCCCGCTAAAGCCCGGTTTACCGGAGTCCTGCTAGCCCAGTGCTACAGCCCGGACCCACTTGCTGATGACCGACACGTTCGAAGCTGGGTCATGGATGCCTGTCCCTGTAAGTCTGTGCCACTTTGGGTTTACGACTAGTCATGTCAGCCCGGGCTCCTTATCATATGGATGCTAGCGACACTATAATATACGTGAGCCAAAAGGCGCAAACGGTCCCGGGCAAAGGTAAGGCGACACCCGTGGGGATACCGTGCATGAGGCCGCAAAGTGATATGAGGTGTTACCGGCTAGATCGATGTGACATCGAGTCGGGGTCCTGACAGCGTTGGCATCAGAGCCGGACTGCCTGTAGGTTCTCCACGCCAAACTGGTCGATGTTGAGTCTAGAAATTCTTTAGTTATATGTAGGGGAATTGTTTGTGAGTTGGAACGTAAGGCTCTTTTTACTCCTTTGTCTTATGACATTCTGATCTGAGTCAGTCCATTCTTCCACCGGGGGTTAAGGAATTAGGATCTGTTCTCTCTATCAGGATCATGTGTTGCTAATCAGTAGTACCTTATAGGTATGATGGATACAAGCCTAGTTCAGTTCTTCTACCATATTATGTGCTAGGATGGACTCAGAATTTGATATGATGATGTTGAGTGTGTATGAAATCCTTTGTCAAATGTCTCAAAATCCTTCTTGAGCATTTACAACTGTTATGCTGCCGAAATTTTGCTAGAAATTCTAATGCCTTTGCATTATGATTGTGCTTTCAGATGGCCACTCGCGACCTCAATCAAGTGGTTCGCCTGACTCGATGCCTAGATGTACCCGGCCATACTGCCAAGTTGGTCAGGGTAATGACTGAGGCTGGATACCGCTGGTATCCTGAGTACACGGTCGAAGAGCAATTTCGAGACTTTAATCAAAGCCAGTATCTCTGCACTGTCAGGATATTTCCATCTTATCCTGGATCCACCGAGCCCCTTCACTGCTCCTATGGACTCGGGGTTACTATTGAGATGGCTGTGCAGGACGCCGCCTACTCTATGATGACCATTATGCGAGTCAGATCTGGTCTATTTCGGGACTCTGATTTCCGGTATATGCCAGGATCACTTCCGGGAGCACAAGGGTATCTCCAAGCTATCTATGCTGACCCCACTCAGGAGGATTCACGGACTCGCACCACTGCTGAGATGCTCGAGGATAAGGACCGTGAAAATCGGGCCTTAAGGTTAGAGCTCTTCAATACCCGTGCTGACCACTGGGCCACTTTGACTCGGTTCGCACCGGCGGTGCAAGCTGGATATTCAGATATGCGTGATCTCTATCCTGTGAGATCTGCTCTGCCAGACGTGATGGGTTGGCGTGATGTAGGAGGCATCACCCCACCTCGCGGTCCCCGCAGGCCACCGTCTGTTGGTCCAAGGCCTCATCCTAGCCCCTATGGTCCACAAGCTCCGCGAGATCGTCTGTTTCCGGATGATCATGTTGAGCTTCCAGGCTATGGAGGTGACTTCTACGAGGACTACTACGGATCGGTCTGAGTTAGTGGTAGTATCATTAGTTCGCACTAGCTGTGTCGTCTATCGTCCCGCGTGACTCGTGGGATATGACCTAGTTTGTACTCTTTCCGGAGGTGTAGAAAAATAATGTATAGGAGCTTGGGATGCCTCCGATGAGATGTAATCCTTTTCTCACCGTAATAGTACTTCGTTTGGTCTTGTACTAAACCCTGTATGGTGTGTATGACGATGGAATAAAAGAAGCAGTTTCTGTATCTACCATGTCATACGGATGATCATCTTGCATTTCGAGTTATTCCTTACATTTTATATCCTATGTCGGAATTTTATCATCCTGACTAAATCATTGTCTTGTTTACCTAGGATGGTCAACACGCGCACTAACCCTGCTCCTCAAGAGCAGGCCGAAGGCAGTGAAGTCAGGGATGCAAATCTGCCTCATCCTCCTTCCCTAGCCGAGGTTATGATGGAAGCTAAGAGAAACAAGCGGGAGACCAACCGTTTGTTGGAGCGTATTGAACAGAACACAGCACACCATCAGAGGACTAACGTGGTGTCACTCAGTGATTTTATCAAATTACATCCACCCATGTTCCACCACTCCGTCGAGCCTCTCGACGCTGATGACTGGCTTCGCAGTATCGCTCACAAACTGCGTTCCGCGCTGGTAGCGGAGGCTGACAAGGTCACCTTTGCTGCATATCATCTTGAAGGCCCCGCCAGTCTATGGTGGGAGAATTATGGAGCTATGCGCCCAGCGGGCCATGTCACTACTTGGGCTGAATTCAGCGAGGCTTTCCGTGAACATCACATTCCGGAGGGTCTCATGGACCGTAAACGTGAGGAATTTTGCAGTTTCACCCAAGGCCGACTTTCTGTGGATGTTTACAGCAGGGAGTTTGGTAACCTCGCACGATATGCAACTGAGGAAGTGTCTACTGATGCCAAGAAGCAAGCAAGGTTCCGTAAGGGCCTTAGTCCTGAGCTTCGCCGTGACCTCCGTCTGCATGAGTGCACATCTTTTCAGAAACTTGTCAACAAAGCCATCAGTGCTGAAACTGGTCAGACTGACTATGACGCAACACGCAAGCATGGCCGTGATATGGGTTCCTCATCCGGTGCTGGTCCTCAGAAGCGCCGCGTGTGGGTACCCAACACCGCCCTGCCACCCAGGTTCACACCGAGGCCATCCTTCCAGGCGCCTCGCCCCGTTCAACAGTCTGCACTGGCCAAGCCCTATGGGGGTCCAACCAACAATGCTCCTCCACGTACAAGTTCCGTAACTTGTTTCAAGTGTGGGGAATCTGGCCACTATATGCGTGAGTGTCCCCAGACCAACCCCAACCAATCTGCTAAAGCCGTTGGCCGTGGCAAGCCGACAGGGAAAGTGTTCCACGCCAAGCCGGCCACCGCCTCACGTGGCCATGTCAACTGTATCTCTGCCGAAGAAGCTCAAGAGGATCCCAACGTCGTTCTCGGTACGCTTCTTGTTAATTGCCACCCGGCATCTGTTCTTTTCGATACAGGAGCCTCTCATTCATTTATATCCGAGAACTATGCTCGTTTGCATAACACCGCATTCTGTGACATGCCATCCACTATGGAAATTTCTACTCCCGGGTCTAGATGGCAGACCTCTAGGGTAAGTTATGGAAATGAAATCCAAGTCGACAGACTTGTTTTTCTTGCATCTTTGATAGCCCTTAAATCTTCAGATATTAATATCATTCTGGGTATGGACTGGATGTCAGCTCATCAAGCCAAAATTGATTGCTTCTCTAGGACTGTTCAACTCACCCATCCTTCGGGGAAGATAGTCAATGTCTTGACCCGAATAGCCAAGCGACAATTATATTCTCTTAACGCCAGCCCTTTGCCAGACCTTGAGGACGTGCCGGTAGTCCGTGACTTCCCGGATGTCTTTCCAGATGTCAGGACCCCGACTCGATGTCACATCGATCTAGCCGGTAACACCTCATATCACTTTGCGGCCTCACGCACGGTATCCCCACGGGTGTCGCCTTACCTTTGCCCGGGACCGTTTGCGCATTTTGGCTCACGTATATGATAGTGTCGCTAGCATCCATATGATAAAGAGCCCGGGCTGACATGACTAGTCGTAAACCCAAAGTGGCACAGACTTACAGGGACAGGCATCCATGACCCAGCTTTGAACGTGTCGGTCATCAGCAAGTGGGTCCGGGCTGTAGCACTGGGCTAACAGGACTCCGGTAAACCGGGCTGTAGCGGGCTAACAGGACTCCAGTACTCAAAGCGTGACATTTCCCCGAAGGGACAGACACAGGAACGAAGAAGGACACATGCCGGCCAGCCTAAGTGTTCCAGAGCAGTAGCAAGCTACCATGGCTCAGCGGTAACACTAGGAGACATTTCCCGGTAAGAGAGGCTACTAAAGATAAACAACTAGATAGTCAGATCCCACACATACCAAGCATTTCAATCATACACACAATATGCTCGATATGTGCAAATACAACGAAGCATCACAACATGACTCTACGACACAAGTACTTTATTTAAGGCTCAGGGAGCCATACATAGCATACACAAAGATACGGGTCTCACGACCCAACATTCAAGTCATACAGTCATACAAACCAGCAGCGGAGGTAACTTGTCTGAGTACAGACAACTAGTAAAATAAAAGAGGCTTGGGAAGCCTAACTATACTACAAGGTCCTTCACAAGCTCAGGGTCACCACCTGGGTCTTTAGCCTACTCGTTGATGTCAACGTCTACATAGAACCCATCAGAAGGGGTTGCAGCGTCTTCTGTAAAAATGTAGATTATAG
>NW_025233584.1:4810-7939 GCF_018294505.1 Triticum aestivum | reverse complement strand
GGAATTTCTGGCGCCGTTGCCGGGGAGGATCTTCAACATCAACCCCTAATCACAAATCTCATCTCCTTGCAATTTACATTATTTTCCATTTTCCTCTCATTTTCCCCTCCCGCACTTCACAAAAAATTGCCATTTTATTCGCCCTCTTTTTCGTCCGCCATTTTCTCGTCAGATCTTTTCTTTGCTTGTGTGCAATGTGTCTTCTATTTGCTTGCATCTTTGCTTGCTAAATATCTCTTGATATGGATCCTCATCCACTTGCTAATCTTTTTAAAATAAATTATCATGAACAAATTGCTAGTGATTTGAGTACACTAGATTATCTTTATGAAGTTTTGCTTGAGATTCGTGAATCTGACAATTTTGATGAAGAAATTTATGAAGTGATTCATGATAGCTCTTTGAATGAAAAGCATGATTGCAATGATTTTACTATAAATTATATTAATGTCAATTTTGCTAATAATATGCAAAACCCCAATCTTGGGGACGCTAATTTTAGTATATCCACTACTTATTGCAATGATCATGATTGGGGTGATTCTTCTTATGACGTTGAAAAAATATTTAAGTCCCGTGATGAATATGAGATTGATAAAAGTGTTTGCAATAATATTAAAAGTGGGTTTGGAAGAGTGTCAACTTTAGATCCCACTATTTTGGAGAATGTTCAATCTTTTTTTATAAAGTGGGTTTGGAGAGGTCATGACTTTAGTTAATGTTAATCCCACTATTTTGGAAGAGTGTCAACTTTGCATGGATGTGGATCATGTAGAAAATATGTTATGTAATAGTTATATTGTTTAATTTGAATATGATCCCACATATAATTATTATGAGAGAGGGAAATATGGTTGTGGAAATCTTCATGTCACTAAGTTACTTCTCTTCACGTTGAGATTGCTATTGTTTCTTTCTTCTTCCTTGCATATGCTAGAACTTGCTTGTCTTGCTAATTTGTTTTCCTATAAAATTCCTATGCATAGGAAGTATGTTAGACTTAATTTTTTTTGCCATATGCTACATGATGCTCTCTTCGTATTTCAATTAATATCTTTTATGTGAGCATCATTGAAATATTATGCCTAGCTAGGGGCGTAAAATGATAGCGCTTGTTGGGAGGCAACCCAATGAATAAAATTTATTTTTGCTTTTTTCTTTATGTTCTTGTGTGTTATAACAATTATTCTACTGTTAAGATTGTGTTTTTTGTATTTTAATTAGTGTTTGTGCCAAGCATGGTCTTTGGGAAGATTTGGGTAAAAATTGATTTGATCTTGCTGAAAAACAGAAACTTTTGCGCTCATGAGATTATTTGTTATTTTTTTACAGAAGAATGCTTTTGAGCTGATTATTTTTGCATAATATTAATAGAAAAATTTCTCACGTCCACCAGTTTATTTCAGAATTCTTGGAGTTACAGAAGTATTCGAAATATTCAGATTGCTTCAGACTGTTCAGTTTTTGACATATTCTATTTTGTTTGTGTTCTGTGCTTGTTTTGATGATTCTATGGTTTTCTTTGATGAGTTTTTGCCATATAAAAGTTGGAATATAGTATATATAATGCAAAAACAAAATAAGAATAGGTTTGCAACAATACTTATAGTAGTGGTTTACTTTCTTATACTAACGGATCTCATGATGGTTTTGTTGAGTTTTGTGTGATTGAAGTTTTCAAGTTTTGGGTGATCTTACAATGGATGAAGGAATAAGGATTAGCAAAATGCTAAGCTTGGGTATGCCCGAGGCACCCCAAGACAATATTCAAAGAATTAGAAAGCAACTAAGCTTGGGGATACCCCCGAGTGGCATCCCCACTTTCTTCTAACAACCATCGGTATTTTACTTGAAGCTATATTTTTATTCGTCACATAATATGAGTTTTTCTTGGAGCGTCTTGTATGATATGAGTCTTTGCTTGTTTTGCTTTGTGTTCTAAGTGTTGAATCCTTGCTGGACACACCTTTTTGAGAGAGCCAAAAATTATGCTATGCTTGCTCCTGTGCTTCACTTAATTTTTTAGAGCCATGGATTTACTCTAGTGCTTCACTTATATCTTTTTGAGCACAGCGTGCTTTCTTATTTTTGAAGAAATGCTCTCATACTTCACTTAGATTTATTTGGGAGTTATTTATTTTTAAGAAATTCTCTCTTGCTTCGCTTATATTATTTTGAGAGAAAGAAAAAAATTATGCTCATGATCTTCACTTATATTTGTTTGAGCTTATCAAAAGCGACATATGCAAATAGTCCCAAAGTGATAGATATCCAAGGAGGATATATAAAACTTTCATGATGATCATTGGACAAAATAAACTTGATTCTTAGTAATGGTTTTGAGATATGACGATATGATATGTGAGTCATGTTGATGAGCAATTGTGCTTTAGTAAGAATATTGATGTTAAGGTTTGTGATTCCCTATGCAAGCACGAAAGTCAATACTTATGCAATGAAATTTATATCCTACTTATGGTGCACTTATTCGGTGTTACTTATGCTTAATGCTTGGGTACGAGATTTCTCTCTTTTTGGTTGGTCGCTTCTCAATCTTTTTGCTAGCCTTCATTTTGCACTAAGTATGATCACTACTTGTGCATCCAAAACCCTTTAAACCAGTTTTGCCTTATGAGTCCACTATACCTACCTATATGCGGTATTTCCATGCCGTTCTAAGCAAATTTGCATGTGCCATCTCTAATTTTCAAAATAAATTTCTCTTTTGTGTGCTCTACCGCTCGCGAGGCGGTGAAGGGTGACCAATATTTTTCATGATAGATGTGTTATTCACACGATGAGTGTTTATTCACTTGTCATTGCACGAGAGTACATCAAAGGTCTTAGAGATGCCTAGTCCCAAAATGAATAATGAATTTACTTTATGTTGTCAAATAATAAATTCCTTGGAAAGTGTTGGTATGGAGGGCAACCGTGGATTCGGCTAGCCATGGGAAGTGAAAGTAATGGTGGAAAAAGGAATAAACTTTATTTTCTATTTGGGAACCTCCTATGATGTATCTAGCATGGAAAGTATTGAGATCTCTAAGCGTTTTCATTGGTGGGAAAAGTATGCCTCTCAATAATATTTTTATCTCTCAATTTAAGCTTTGAGCTCTGGCACCTCTA
>NW_025233584.1:0-4057 GCF_018294505.1 Triticum aestivum | reverse complement strand
GAGGTGGGCAGGAGATAGGGGGGCGCGCCCACCCCACCTGGGTGCGCCTGGCACTCTCCTGGGCCACCCGTAAGGCGGTTGATGCTCTTCTTTTTCCGCATGAAAGCTAATTTTACGAGAAAAATCTGGGCGAAAGATTCACCCCAATCGGAGTTACGGATCTCCGGATATAAAAGAAACGGTGAAGGGGCAGAATCTGAGAGCGCAGAAACAGAGAGAGACAGAGAGATAGATCCAATCTCGGAGGGGCTCTCTCCCCTCCCACGCCATGGGAGCCAAGGACCAGAGGGGAAATCCTTCTCCCATCTAGGGAGAAGGTCAAGGAAGAAGAAGAAGAAGGGGGGCTCTCTCCCCCTTGCTTCCGGTGGCACTGGAACGCTGCCGGGGGCCATCATCATCACCGCGATCTTCACCAACACCTCCGCCATCTTCACCAACATCTCCATCACCTTCCCCCCTCTGTCTACAGCGGTCCACTCTCCCGCAACCCGCTGTACCCTCTACTTGAACATGGTGCTTTATGCTTCATATTATTATCCAATGATGTGTTGCCATCCTATGATGTCTGAGTAGATTTTCGTTGTCCTATTGGTGGTTGATGAATTGCTATGATTGATTTAATTTGCTTGTGGTTATGTTGCTATCCTTTGGTGCCCATCATATGAGCACGCGCGTGGATCACACCATATGGTTAGTTGTATGTTGATAGGACTATGTATTGGAGGGCTAGAGTGACAGAAGCTTCAACCTAGCATAGAAATTGATGCATACGGGATTGAAGGGGAACCAATATATCTTAATGTTATGGTTGGGTTTTACCTTAATGAATGTTAGTAGTTGCGGATGCTTGCTAATAGTTCCAATCATAAGTGCATAGAATTCCAAGTCAGGGATGACATGCTAGTAGTGGCCTCTCCCACATAAAACTTGCTATCGGTCTAGTAAAGTAGTCAATTGCTTAGGGACAATTCCACAACTCCTACCACCACTTTTACACACTCGCTATATTTACTTTATTGCATCTTTATCTAAACAGCCCCTATTTTCTATTTACGTGTTCTTTACATTCTTGCAAAACTATCCAACAACACCTACAAAGTACTTCTAGTTTCATACTTGTTCTAGGTAAAGCAAACGTCAAGCATGCGTAGAGTCGTATCAGTGGTAGATAGGACTTGAGAGAGTATTTGTTCTACCTTTAGCTCCTTGTTGGGTTCGACACTTTTACTTATCGAAAGAGGCTACAACTATCCCGTATACTTGCGGGTCATCAAGACCTTTTTCTGGTGCCGTTGCCGGGGAGTCATAGCATGGGGTGAATATTCTCGTGTGTGCTTGTTTGCTTTATCACCAAGTAATTTTTATTTGTTGTTCTTGGTTGTTCTTTATCTTTAATTATGGATATAGAACACGAAATACCAAAAAAATAGGTGTACTTGCTGCTCATGGAGACGGGGAACCTCCTAAAACCCTCGATGCTCGCTATGTTCGAGATATTATGTAATACTTTGATAATCCTGAGAAAACCCCATTCAATTATGTTATGGGTGACACGTTGGATCAGCGTGAATACTTTAGCGATTATCGCTTGACACAAAAAGGGAAACTATTATGGGATCAAATTTCTATGTTGCCTTGGTATGCCCGGGATCTATGCTTGAGATATGATTTTACTTGTTGCTCTAGGATGAAGGCTCCACACCTTCCCTTTTCATGCAAATTTAATGATAATGAAACCTTAGCTTCTTATGCTAGAGGTATATAAAATTACTATGATGTTGAACAAATTGAAGAATTTGTTGCTTTTAAGGCTGCTTATGAAATTGAATCTTTGTTTGAAAAGTATGAAGCTTTAGATGATGATGTTTATAGGCCTGAAAATTATGCTATATTGAGATATTGCTATGAAAATTATGAATACAATTACAATATTAATGCATTTATTGAGAAAGTCTCCACTGTCCAAGAAGAGACTAATATTTTGCAGGAAGCTATGGAAGAAGAAATTGATGAAACTATGATCTCATTGGATGAAAAAGATGACGAGGAGAGCGAAGAACCAAAGGAGGAAGAGCAGATTGATCACCCGTGCCCACCTTCTAATGAGAGTAACTCTTCAACTCATATATTGTTTAATTCCCCTTCGTGCTTACCGAAGGATGATTGCTATGATCCTGTTGATTCTCTTGAAATATCCCTTTTTGATGATGCTTGCTATGCTTGTGGCCAAGATGCCAATATGAATTATGCTTATGGAGATGAACTTGCTATAGTTCCTTATGTTAAACATGAAATTGTTGCTATTGCACCCACGCATGATATTCCTATTATCTTTTTGAATTCTCCCAACCACACAATATCGGAGAAGTTTGTGCTTATTAAGGATCATATTGATGGGTTGCCTTTTACTACTACACATGATGATTTTGAAAGATATAATATGCATGTGCTTGCTGCTCCTACTTGCAATTATTATGAGAGATGAACTATATTTCCACCTCTCTATGTTTCCAATATGATAAAATTGCAAGAAACTGCTTATACTATGCATTGGCCTTTACTTGGTGTGCATGAATTGTTCTTTCATGAAATGCCGATGCATAGGAAGAGAGTTAGACTTCATTATTGCATGATATATGTTACTTTGTGCTACAACCATTGCCGATACCCGAATGAAAGTGGGATAAGCTAGGCATGGATTTTATCACCAGATTACCCAGGACTCGTTCAGGTTATGACTCAATATGGGTTGTAGTCTATCTATTGATGAAAGTAGCTCATTTCATCCAAGTGAAGACCACTTACACCAGTGCTAAGTTGGCAAAGATATACATGACCAGGATCGTATGTCTGCATGGAGTTCCGAGGACCATTGTATCAGATAGAGGAACCCAGTTTACCTCAAAGTTCTGGAATCAGTTGCATGAAACTTTGGGTACCGGGCTAGAGTTCAGTACAACCTTTCATCCACAGACAGATGGACAAACAAGAGAGTCAATCAGATTCTGGAGGACATGTTGAGAGCTTGTGCGTTAGATTATGGATCTAGTTGGGACGACAATTTGCCATATGCAGAGTTCTCTTACAACAACAATTATCAAGCCAGTTTTAAGATGGCCCCTTTCGAAGCTTTATACGGAAGGAGGTGCAGGACACAGTTGTTGTGGGATGAAGTTGGAGTCCGTCAGTTGTTTGGACCAGATTTGATTAAAGAGTCTGAAGAGAAGGCTAAGCTGATTCGCGATAGACTCAAGGTAGCCCTGTCTAGGAAGAAGAGCTATGCAGATTCTAAGCGCAAGGAGACAGTCTACGAAGTCAGAGACATATTATAACTTCGTGTGTCCCCACTTCGAGCAGTTAAGTGTTTTGGAGTGAAGGGAAAGTTAGCACCACGATTTGTGGGGCCATACAAAGTTTTGGAACGTATGGGAGAAGTTGCTTACAAGTTGGAATTGCCTGAAGGATTGTCAGGAGTTCACAATGTGTTCCACGTTTCCCAGTTGAAGAAGTGCCACGCAGAGATGGCTGATATTCGTCTCAGAGATACAGTGCCGCTTGAAGCGATTCAGTTGCATAGCGATTTGACCTACGAGGAGAAACCAATCAAGATTCTCGAGTTTGCCAGCCGAGTCACATGCAGCAAGGTTATCAAGTTCTGCAAAGTTCAGTGGAGCCACCATACCGAGGATGAAACCACCTGGGAGTGAGAGGAAGACCTACGAACGGACCACCCGCACCTATTTTCTAGCCAACTCGAATCTCGAGGGCGAGATTCATCTTAAGGGGGGTAGGTTTGTAACATCCCAAATTTTCAATTTGGAATGTTATACATTAGATCATCAATGCATATCATATTTTATTGCATTTTGGCTTGATCCTAGAAATTCTACGCAACTCAAGGACCCACGGAGAGAGTTGGGATTTCGTTATTTTCATATTTGAGTTTTTCTCAAATTTTGGAAAGAGGAGCGTTTGATTTTAATTATTTTTCTCTTCGAATATTTCTTATATGAAAATAAAAGAGAGGGGATAAAATGATTCTCCAAAATAAAGAAAT